>NW_026263614.1:0-20850 GCF_009650485.2 Drosophila albomicans
ACGCAGGAATGCTGGTCGACAACGTTTTGTATTAGTAGGGTAAATAACCTGTTCTCACGACGGTCTAAACCCAGCACGTTCCTTGCCATTGGGTTGAAACAATCCAACGCTTGGTGAATTTTGCTTCACAATGGATAGGAAGGCGACATCTTGTTAGGGATCAAAAAGCGACGTCGCTATGAATGCTTTGGTCCGCACACAGTTTCCTATGGTAACATTTCTGACAACCGTCTTGTTTAAAAAGCTCTTTAAACCAAAGAGATCGATAGGACGAGCTTTCTGCGTGTCCTGTGTGTATGATCACCGGAGTATAGTCAGCATTTGCCCTTTTGCTCTATTTGTGGTTTCTGTCCGCCCTGAGCTGGCTTGGGACACCTCCGTTATATATTTGGAGAGATGTCGGCCCAGTCAAACTCCTCCTGCAGTGGTCCTTGAATTGGATCATAACTGGAAGTTTGCGTTATAATTTTAATTTAAGGAACACAAAAGCCACTCTCTCATTAATGGAATTGTTGCGATTATATACAATGCGTGATATTGATCAAGAAAGTTGCATCAAAACCAATAAATAAGATCTTATATAATATATCGTATAATGGTAGGGCAATGATACACGTTCCATTTAATCAAGTAGTAAGGAAATAAGATAGTGTTTCATTGTCATACTAAACGAAATTTAAATATCTCCCATTAATCTACACCGTGCTTATGTCTCCTTTTAACTGCTGCCGATTAGAGTCAAGACTCAAAAGGGTCCTTCTTCCGCTATTATTCCAAGGCGTTCCCTTGGTGTGTTTCGCTAGACTAGTAGATAGGGATAAATTCGGGTGTTTAAGTGTGCATAGCTGGTCAAAGTGATCTTATCAATCGGGTGCCCGGAGCACAGGGATAATTTACAATGATAGCGCCTTAAATTCAACAGCAGTACGACATTTGAAAGCCAGTTGTTTGGAGCTGGATCATTTCCTCCTGTGTTGGGAGGCGAGGCCCACCTAACTCTGCCGATTATGTGGTGTCATCGGGCAACCGGTTGTATTACGCAACTTGCAGGTTCGAGCATGCCCGCTTCTCTCAGCATTTGGATATTAACCAGCCACCACGATGCTCAAAACGAAGGGCCACGAACCCGTGCTAGGACGGACAAAAGTCCGCGGGCTTACGCCTGCTCCCGTGGTACAGAAGACCCTCCGGTCAGGTTTGTACCACAGAGGGTATACCATTTTATACTTCGGAAACGTTAAGCGTTTGGTAAGACGCACCTCGAGAATGCGCTTTCGGGGTAACGATAAGTGGAGGTCCATGTGTGAAAATTGCTGAAACCACGTCATCCACACGGGTGAGGCAGTTTTAGCTTTTTCAGCTCGGGACTGACAGTCAAAAAGAATTAATCCGTTTTTAGTCGCCTCAATACGAAAGCAGGAAGCTGTGGAGGATTCTAAGACCCGCAACACACGGGTGATTGACGTTTTAAGCCTTCACTCGGATGCCGGCCATTTCGTCGCCTCCTGGTACAACATGCCGACGTCTTGTGAACACGGCATGGCAAATGTTTGCAATAGCTGCATACTCTGTGTGGTCGCCAACGCTCTCATGAACTCCATACGATGCGAGGTATTCGATCCCAAGTCATCGAGGTGACGCAAATCTGCATTATGGGGTACCCAGAACTGCGCGATCTTGCTATCCGCACGCGCTAGAATGCAGGCGTTCCGCTTAGAGCGTTTCATTGCAGAAAATGCAATTCAGACGTCATGGGCCTGTCGCAGGAATCCAGCCGTAGGCTGAACGAAGTCTCGCCTGCTGAAGAGAACCAGATCCGGGGATAAAAGATGGTCAGCGGCCGGGTTCATCACCATTATCCCATCTGCTTTTGCACTCTGCAGCTACGGTGTCGCAGCATCCCATCTTCTGCTTGTGATTAATGAACCCGACAGATTTGACCAACAGCCCAGTCGCTCTTTCCTCCAGCTGGGTGATCGCGGGCTTTGGTTGAAACTTAATTGCCAAATTTCTTGGCGAGATAGGGGAACACAGCAAGAACTTGAGGTGCCGACAGTGGCATGTAGGCACACCGGTAGGTATACAAGAAGGATGCGCCTTTGGCAGAGCATCAATAGGTCCTCCTGGCCTTACTAGTACTCAATCGCGGGTGGCATAACCACACTGAGGCACCAGATAGAGCACAAGGCAGCCATGAGTCCAGTGTAAATGGTCGCTTGGGCACGGGGACTGATCCCACCCAGTCGACCGTCTGTACCGTGCCAAACACCCAACGACTCCGTCAAGCCGATCACGTAAAGACGCGATATGCGGGTTGAAATTTACCGCCGCAGACCGTGATGCCCAGATTACGTATTTGTCAGCGTAGGAGCAAGCTTTGCTCCAGCAAACGCGTACCCCAGGCCGGCCGTGTGTGGAGCTTCGATAATTGGCCTTTTCAGCAACATGACAGCGCGTCTTACTGGTGGAGACGGGACACGCTACCTCTGTTCCCCCCAAGCTCTAAGATGGACAATGTACTTTCCGCTCTTCGACTCCAGATGTTTCGGGGAGTTTCCTCAACGAAGAGGCAGCGAAAGTAGTGCTGCATAGCGCTCATTTGGCAGCAAAGGCTCCAAACGCGAAGAAGCACGTCCATCATGAGGTTTCAAATGAAATGGACCAACTGATGGAACCCTAGTGGGCAAACCTCTGGTCACACAGCACAAGATGCTTCTCGTCCATCTCGCGAACAGATGCACGGCGTCTGCATGAGAAGAAGCTTCGCCACAGAGCTGGCTTCGTGGCAGCCTGGAGTCGATCAATGTCCGCGTAGCACAGCATCCACTCCACGTCGGTCAAATGCTCATTTTGAAATCCACGAAATTCCGAGTACGATATCATTGCCGGGCTGGGCGTCGAAGTTATCTCTTCACTGATGTCTCAGGCATTCCTCCACACAGCGTCCAGGTTGAAATCCAAATTGCCATCTGCAGCCTGCCGGGAGCTATGTCCTTCATTCGCTGACCATCGATACCTCCGAGCCTTATCCAAAGACTGGGTAGCAGACATATACAGCGATAAGAGAAGGGATGCCTCCTGGTCCTTATCGGCCCGCTTTGCGAAGTGGCACGACGCGCGGGCGTTTCCACTCAGAAGGGAAATGTCCTTCGGTCTAAACGCGGAATACAACGCTGTAAGATGCTGCGGAATTAGGCACGGCCAAACCTTCTTTACAGATCATCAGTGATGCAAGTCCATGCCAGGCGAAGCGGTCTGCTCGTAGGCCTGGACACAAGCAGCTCACTTCGTACTCGTCGAGTGTGGTGCGGAAGCACATTTGGGATGGCAATCGGTGCGATTCAGAACTGCAACGGGGAAAAAGTTACGGAGGAAGCACTTCTCAGCGCAGTCGTGCCATGTTCGACTGGACTCGCCATGTTACTCCGTTAGGCAGCCCACAGCTCGGATTCGTTTGTGACGGTCGGCAAATCCTGTAGACATGCCCCCAGCGGGTCATCCGATTATTCAACGAAGCGACGCAGTTGTCCTCCTTCTGCCGACAGAATAAGCTTCTTGTACTCGACCCACGGAGATCCGCCAAGGTCGGTAGAAGTCGCGCTGCTTCAATCGTGCCAAAACGAGACGAGCATTCTGTAGCCGCCGCCTAGTCTCCTGAACCTCTGGCGCTTCGTATGCGAGGTTGGCATTCCACAGACCACTTTCCGAACGGGTCTCGGCTGCTGCGTCCAATACATGGTCGCATACACTGTGAACCAGTGCAACGAGTTGCAGACACCTGTCATCAATGGACATTTCCGATGTAGTCCTGCGGGAATTCCTCAAGCTTGCATACAAAGCTCACGCAGGAACGACTGCCAACGTGCATTGGAGAAGTTCGGACGGAACAGGAGCATCGGCTCTCAACTGTGTCTCTGGGGTCTCGCGTAACGTCAACCACAAATCGTGTTGTGGCACTGGAGGTACACTTCGTCAACTATCCAGTCATTGCGGGCACATAACTCGAGTTTAACGTGAGCAACCTGCCATGTTGGCTTAATCCCACGAAGCCCGAGCTTAGGAATCAAATTAAGCGTTGATCAGCGCCCCCTTGGAATTCACCGCAGGTACACATTTGAAGGCCAGTTGTTTGGACTGGACACTTCCTCCTGTGTGGGGAGCGAGGCCCACCTAAAACCTCTTCCGATTTTTGGTTATCGGCAACCGGTTTGATACGTACGCAACTCACGCTGAGTATAATCCTCATTGTCCGCTTTGGACTACCACAGCCACCACGATACTCCCCGAAGGGCCGCACCAAATACCAGGACGGACAAGTCCGCAGGCACCTGGTTCCCGTGGTACCAGAAAATCACCTCTGGTCAGGTGTCGTATTTGCTACTATACTACCAATTAAACTCCAAACAGTTAACGTTGGTGCCGTACCTCCTTAATCGCCTTTTACGATAAGTGGGGTCCACTGTGGTTGGTATTCTTTACTACATCCACCCTGCCGCCCAACCACACGGCCAAAGTAGATAGGGACAGTAGGAAATCTCGTTAATCCATTCATGCGCGTCACTAATTAGATGACGAGGCATTTGGCTACCTTAAGAGAGTCATAGTTACTCCCGCCGTTGACCCGCGCTTACTTGAATTTCTTCACTTTGACATTCAGAGCACTGGCAGAAATCACATTGTGTCAACACCCGCTAGGGCCATCACAATGCTTTGTTTTAATTAGACAGTCGGATTCCCCAAGTCCGTGCCAGTTCTGAATTGATTGTTAATTGATAATCGTTATAATTTAAAAGAACTAGCTGGTTGCCCAACTAGTATTCTTAAAAATTTTAGCAAGAAAGTTCCACAATTGGCTACGTAACTAAACTATCCGGGGAACAAGAACTACCATAAATGATAGAAACTCTATTTACCCAGAACGAGCACATAAACCATGTTATTGTTTCCCAATCAAGCCCGACTATCTCAATCTTCAGAGCCAATCCTTATCCCGAAGTTACGGATCTAATTTGCCGACTTCCCTTACCTACATTATTCTATCGACTAGAGACTCTTCACCTTGGAGACCAGCTGCGGATATTGGTACGGCCTGTTGAGAGTTTGCGTGTCCCCACCATAAATTTTCAAGGTCCGAGGAGAAAATATCGACACAACAGTATATGTCATGCTCTTCTAGCCATCTACCATATCTCTCTGCGAAAGACTTCCATGGTAGTACGGGCTATAAAACAGAAAAAGAAAACTCTTCCGATATCTCTCGACGGCTTCTTTATGGTCGTTCCTGTTGCCAGGATGAGCACGAGGCCCATATTTAATAACAAACGGATACTCAACAGGTTACGGAATTGGAACCGTATTCCCTTTCGTTCAAAATTATTCAAGTTTTTTAATTATGACAAAATATAAATTTTAGTTACTTTTTTTTACTTGAAAATTTTCGGGCTTTCGCCTTGAACTTAGGACCGACTAACTCGTGATCAACCACTGTTCACACGAAACCCTTCTCCACTTCAGTCTCCAAGGTCTCATTCGATTATTTGCTACTACCACCAAGATCTGTACCATGACGCTCCATGCAGGCTTACGCCAAACACTTCTAAGCACACCATTGTACTTCCTACTCACTAAAGTTTCAAAATTTTATATTACAAGTAATATAAATCATCTACTTTAGCGGTAATGTATAGGTATACAACTTAAGCGCCATCCATTTTAAGGGCTAGTTGCTTCGGCAGGTGAGTTGTTACACACTCCTTAGCGGATTTCGACTTCCATGATCACCGTCCTGCTGTTTAAGAACCAACGCCTTTCATGGTTTTCTGAATGAGTTGTTAATTTGGGCACCGTAACATTACGTTTGGTTCATCCCACAGCGCCAGTTCTGCTTACCAAAAGTGGCCCACTGGGCACATTATATCATAACCTTAAACTTCATATCAAGAAAGTTAAGGTTCTTACCCATTTAAAGTTTGAGAATAGGTTAAGATCGTTTCGACCTAAGGCCTCTAATCATTCGCTTTACCAGATAAGATTATTTTATACAACAGTTAAATGCACCAGCTATCCTGAGGGAAACTTCGGAAGGACCAGCTACTAGATGGTTTCGATTGGTCTTTCGCCCCTATACTCAATTCTGACAATCGATTTGCACGTCAGAACTGTTTCGGTCTTCCATCAGGGTTTCCCCTGACTTCAACCTGATCAAGTATAGTTCACCATCTTTCGGGTCCACAGCATATATGCTCAAGGTACGTTCCAGTTAGAGGCATAAATAATATAAATATTATTATCATAACTATATAGAAACGCCCCGGGATTGCGTTAATCAACTATAAATAGTTGTAAAAACTAATCCCAATAATAGTCAAGTTAATTACGCTATTAGGTTTATATCCCAATAACTTGCACATATGTTAGACTCCTTGGTCCGTGTTTCAAGACGGGTCCCGAAGGTATCCTGAATCTTTCGCATTGTTAATCATACAAGTGCTTATAATAAACATAAAAATCAATGATAATCATGCCATTATATAATTCCGAAAAATTAACGCACTGTACTCATATAATCTATCAGCACTTTATCAAATTTTTGAAATTTATTTTATGTTAAAATGCAAGCACTCTAATTTAAATAAACTCTTATCAAAATTGTTTGATAAATTCCATACATGCTAATAGATTACAATGTCCTTATATGGAAAAAATGCACACTATCGTTATAATATTGATTAAATATTACAATTCTAATGATGAATTTTCCATAACGGATATTCAGGTTCATCGGGGCTTAACCTCTAAGCAGTTTCACGTACTATTTAACTCTCTATTCAGAGTTCTTTTCAACTTTCCCTCACGGTACTTGTTTACTATCGGTCTCATGGTTATATTTTAGTTTTAGATGGAGTTTACCACCCACTTAGTGCTGCACTATCAAGCAACACGACTCTTTGGAAACATCATCTAATAATCATTAACGTTTATACGGGCCTGGCACCCTCTATGGGTAAATGGCCTCATTTAAGAAGGACTTAAATCGTTAATTTCTCATACTAGAATATTGACGTTCCATACACTGCATCTCACATTTGCCATATAGACAAAGTGACTTAGTGCTGAACTGATTTTCTTTTCGCTCGCCGCTACTAAGAAAATCCTTGTTAGTTTCTTTTCCTCCCTAATTAATATGCTTAAATTCAGGGGGTAGTCCCATATGAGTTGAGGTTGTTTAATTACACTTATAGACAATTCTCTGCCTATTTTGAAAATACTATTTTTTTCTTGAAGGTCCATAATATTCACAAAATTATTCTTTATACCATATTCGTTAATAAGAGGCAATTCTAGTTTATAAAATAATATATTTTATGCTAGACATTCTCATAATTATTTGAAATGAATAAAGAACATATAATTCTTCAAATTTCTCATTGCAACAGTTTTTTAGTATTTTCATTTATTAATTCATATTATGAATATCTTAAGCGAGAACTTTTTAGATTCACACTTATATTATCCAATAATATACAATGTGCTTAAAATTCCGAAAATTTTAAACAACTTATTTAGCATAGTCTTACAACCCTCAACCATATGTAGTCCAAGCAGCACTAAAAAATTAATTAAAGTAGCATAACAGCATGGACTGCGATATGCGTTCAAAATGTCGATGTTCATGTGTCCTGCAGTTCACACGATGACGCACAGTTTGCGCGTTCTTCATCGACCCATGAGCCGAGTGATCCACCGCTTAGAGTGATACAATTTTTTTTTTATTTCATTACGTCAAGAATATTTTTATTGAAAGAAATTAAAAATACACCATTTTACTGGCATATATCAATTCCCTTCAATAAAATTTTTTTTTTATACCTAATAAATGTTGCGAAATTGTCTTAGTTTTACATAATCGATAATAATAAGATATATGACAAGTATATTTTAGCTAAATTTATTATTATGATCAAACATATGTAAGCGTTAACCTGCAAACAGGTACAACATTGTTTTTCTTTAGGTGTTGCGAACCAATGTATGCGCACTGGAATATGCACAATACATTTTTGCAACGCATGTATATCTATGGTACATATACACGCAGTTTTTTATTTTATCCAAAACACATAAACCACTCTTAATACGTATATATAATAATAATAATACATGACAAACGGTTTTTTGCTAATTTAAATTATTATATGTTGCATAATTGTATCTCATATGATTGAATAAAATATTTATATTATTAGTTACATAATTTATTAAATATTGCAATTCCCTAAAAGAGAAAACAAATTTTAAATTTATTAACGGTTAGATGCATTTAAAACAATAATGATCCTTCCGCAGGTTCACCTACGGAAACCTTGTTACGACTTTTACTTCCTCTAAACTAATCAAGTTCGGTCAACTTTTGCGAAACAACCGCAACACACAAGGCGTCACAGTGATCACGTCGGAGACCTCACTAAATAAATTCAATCGTTAGTAGCGACGGGCGGTGTGCACAAAGGGCAGGGACGTAATCAATGCGAGTTAATGACTCACACTTACTGGGAATCCAAGTTCATGTAACAGTTTCAGTTCACATCCCAGCATGAAAGTGGTTCAGCGGTTTACCCGGACCTCTCGGTCTAGGAAATAACACGTTGATACTTTCATTGTAGCGCGCGTGCAGCCCAGGACATCTAAGGGCATCACAGACCTGTTATTGCTCAATCTCATTATTGCTAGACGCAATTTGTCCATTTAAAGAAGCTAGTGTCCTTATAATGGGACAAACCAACAGGTACGGCTCCACTTATATAAACACATTCAAACACAATAAACATTTTACTGCCACATGAATGAAGGCTATATAAGCTTCAACACCATAATCCTGAAGATATCTATTTAATATATTTGAGTCTCGTTCGTTATCGGAATTAACCAACAAATCACTCCACGAACTAAGAACGGCCATGCACCACCACCATAGATTCGAGAAAGAGCTATCAATCTGTCTTACACACTTATGTTCGGACCTGGTAAGTTTTCCGTGTTGAGTCAAATTAAGACCGCAGGCTGCCACTCCTGGTGGTGCCCTTCCGTCAATTCCTTTAAGTTTCAGCTTTGCAACCATACTTCCCCCGGAGCCCAAAAGCTTTGGTTTCCCGGGAAGCGACTGAGAGAGCCATAAAAGTAGCTACACCCAATTGCTAGCTGGCATCGTTTATGGTTAGAACTAGGGCGGTATCTGATCGCCTTCGAACCTCTAACTTTCGTTCTTGATTAATGAAAAACATCTTTGGCAAATGCTTTCGCTTAAGTTAGTCTTACGACGGTCCAAGAATTTCACCTCTCGCGTCGTAATACTAATGCCCCCAAACTGCTTCTATTAATCATTACCCTCTTGATCTGGAAAACCAATGAAAGCAGAACAGAGGTCTTATTTCATTATCCATGCACAGAATATTCAGGCATTTGAAGCCTGCTTTAAGCACTCTAATTTGTTCAAAGTAATTGTACCGGCCCACAATAAACACTCGATGAGAGCACTAATGCAGGTTTTTTAAATAGGAGGAACATATAAAAAAGTACAAGTACCTAATTATATATAGAACTCCACCGGTAATACGCTTACCATACATAAAGGTATAGTACTAACTACAATTGTAAGTTGCACTACCCGTATGAAGCACAAGTTCAACTACGAACGTTTTAACCGCAACAACTTTAATATACGCTATTGGAGCTGGAATTACCGCGGCTGCTGGCACCAGACTTGCCCTCCATAGGTCCTTGTTAAGGATTTAAAGTGTACTCATTCCAATTACAGGGCCTCGGATATGAGTCCTGTATTGTTATTTTTCGTCACTACCTCCCCGAGCTGGGAGTGGGTAATTTACGCGCCTGCTGCCTTCCTTAGATGTGGTAGCCGTTTCTCAGGCTCCCTCTCCGGGAATCGAACCCTGATTCCCCGTTACCCGTTGCAACCATGGTAGTCCTAGATACTACCATCAAAAGTTGATAGGGCAGACATTTGAAAGATCTGTCGTCGGTACGAGACATACGATCTGCATGTTATCTAGAGTTCAACCAGTGTAACGATCTTGCGATCGCTTGGTTTTAGCCTAATAAAAGCACACGTTCCAGAAGGTCCGTGTTTTAATTGCATGTATTAGCTCTAGAATTACCACAGTTATCCAAGTAACTGTTAACGATCTAAGGAACCATAACTGATATAATGAGCCTTTTGCGGTTCACTATTAATTCGTGTGTACTTAGACATGCATGGCTTAATCTTTGAGACAAGCATATAACTACTGGCAGGATCAACCAGAATAATGTTCATTTCATTATGTAAATATATTTAAAATATAATTACATAAATCTTCAAATATGTAAAATACATGACAACTCACAAATATTTTTGAATAACAAACGATAATATTCAATAATTGTATATATATATATGTTATACTTGACATGTACTATACGAATGTGGCCATAATTTAGATAGCATTCACGTTCGCTAGTTATAATTCACAATTGTTTATATAAATATATATACTTATATATAAAATATATATGCATATAATCGTTTCAAAAATATCATTTTATTTCAACTTACTAAATATATTATATCACACATGCATATTTATAATTTAAAATTCAATTAATTGAATAAAAATTATTTTATTTTGATGACAAATTGATAATTTTATCTAATTCTGCATTTACGTGTAGACAATATTATATTAGTAAAAACCTCCGTCCACAATAGTGTCCTAGAGGATTTTTCATTATTCACAAAATATTAATTCTTTAGCTACGAAACACCGTCTTCTTTTGAAAAAGACATTATATTATACATTAATAGATTTATATATAATAGTATAATAATTATATAACCATATAATAGTAATGCAAACTGTGCATCAATTTTATATCGTGATGAGACTAATAATTATAATTTAATAATAACATAATTATTACTTAATAATTAACTGAAATATATGCATCAATACGTATATATACGTGATGAGCATACAACTGCCAACCATGTATAGGGTTTTGTGACACGTTTTCTACAATGCTCTCTATATTTATTTATAGTATTATACCATCTAACGTATCATTTTTGTTGCACTTGTAATTTTCTCATATGACATGCTGCTCGAATCACCACCCTATATATTTTGTGACACGTTTTCTTTAATCATATTTGCCTTCTATATGATTATTTTCATATATATTTATGTTTATAATTGAATTATGCCCGCAAGACTCACTCCATATACATAGTCATATATATTTTCACTTGTGAATATTTCTCATATGACATGCCTGCTGACTCGACATCACCATGCCCTATATAGGTTTTGTGACACGTTTTCTACAACCAGCTCATTTTTACTAAGGTATACCACCTAATGTATCTTTATGTTGCACTAATTTAATAATGCAACAGTAAAACTTCATTATTTTTAACTTTTTTAATCATATTGCCTTCTATATGATTATTTTCATATATTATTTATATATGACTTATGCCGGCAAGACTCACTCCATATACATAGTCATATATATTTCACTTGTGAAATTTTTCTCATATGACATGCCTGCTCGACATCACCACCCCTATATAGGTTTTGTGACACGTTTTCTACAACCAGCTCATTTTACTAAGGTATACCACCTAATGTATCTTTATGTTGCACTAATTTAATAATGCAACAGTAAAACTTCATTATTTTTAACTTTTTTAATCATATTGCCTTCTATATGATTATTTTCATATATTATTTATATATGACTTATGCCGGCAAGACTCACTCCATATACATAGTCATATATATTTCACTTGTGAAATTTTTCTCATATGACATGCCTGCTCGACATCACCACCCCTATATAGGTTTTGTGACACGTTTTCTACAACCAGCTCATTTTACTTTAGTATACCACCTAATGTATCTTTATGTTGCACTAATTTAATAATGCAACAGTAAAACTTCATTATTTTTAACTTTTTTAATCATATTGCCTTCTATATGATTATTTTCATATATTATTTATATATGACTTATGCCGGCAGACTCACTCCATATACATAGTCATATATATTTCACTTGTGAAATTTTTCTCATATGACATGCCTGCTCGACTCACCACCCCTATATAGGTTTTGTGACACGTTTTCTACAATGCAGCTCATTTTACTAAGTATTACCATCTAATGTATCTTTATGTTGCACTAATTTAATAATACAACAGTAAAACTTCATTATTTTTAACTTTTTTAATCATATTGCCTTCTATATGATTATTTTCATATATTATTATATATATGACTTATGCCGGCATGACTCACTCCATATAATAGTCATATATATTTCACTTGTGAAATTTTTCTCATATGACATGCCTGCACTCGACCTCACCACTTTGAAACCCCTATATAGGTTTTGTGACACGTTTTCTACAACCAGCTCATTTTATTTAGGTATTACCATCTAATGTATCTTTTATGTTGCACTAATTTAATAATGCAACAGTAAAACTTCATTATTTTTAACTTTTTTAATCATATTGCCTTCTATATGATTATTTTCATATATTATTTATATATGACTTATGCGGCATGACAGACATAGTCATATATATTTCACTTGTGAAATTTTTCTCATATGTCATATATATTATCACTTGTGAAACGTTTTCTCATTTTATGACATGTATCCTGTTGCACGATATCAGTAAAACTTCACCTTTTTTAATCATATTGCCTTCTATATGATTATTTCATATATTATTTATATATGACTTATGTGACATATACATAGTCATATATATTTCACTTGTGAAATTTTTCTCATATGACCATGCTGCTCGACTCACCACCCCTATATAGGTTTTGTGACACGGTTTCTACAACCAGCTCATTTTACTAAGGTATACCACCTAATGTATCTTTATGTTGCACTAATTTAATAATGCAACAGTAAAACTTCATTATTTTTAACTTTTTTAATCATATTGCCTTCTATATGATTATTTTCATATATTATTTATATATGACTTATGCCGGCAAGACTCACTCCATATACATAGTCATATATATTTCACTTGTGAAATTTTTCTCATATGACATGCCTGCTCGACATCACCACCCCTATATAGGTTTTGTGACACGTTTTCTACAACCAGCTCATTTTACTAAGGTATACCACCTAATGTATCTTTATGTTGCACTAATTTAATAATGCAACAGTAAAACTTCATTATTTTTAACTTTTTTTAATCATATTGCCTTCTATATGATTATTTTCATATATATTATTTATATATGACTTATGCCGGCAAGACTCACTCCATATACAAATAGTCATATATATTTCACTTGTGAAATTTTCTCATATGACATGCCTGCCGACGACCTCACCACCCCTATATAGGTTTTGTGACACGTTTTCTACAACCAGCTCATTTTATTAAGTATTACCATCTAATGTATCTTTTTGTTGCACTAATTTAATAATACAACAGTAAAACTTCATTATTTTTAACTTTTTTAATCATATTGCCTTCTATATGATTATTTTCATATATTATTTATATATGACTTATGCCGGCAGACTCACTCCATATACATAGTCATATATATTTATAATTTTTCTCATATGACATGCCTGCTCGACATCACCACCCCTATATAGGTTTTGTCATTTTCTACATGCTCTCATTTTACTAAGTCCATCTAATGTATCTTTATGTTGCACTAATTTAATAATGCAACAGTAAAACTTCATTGACACTTTTTTAATCATATTGCCTTCTATATGATTATTTTCATATATTATTTATATATACTTATGCCGGCATGACACCATATAATAGTATATATATTTCACTTGTGAAATTTTTTCTCATATGACATGCCTGCTCGACTCACCACCCCTATATATTTTTTGACAACGTTTTCTACAATCATATTGCCTTAATATATCTTATTTGTTGCACTATTTAATAATGCATAACATAAAACTTCATTATTTTTAACTTTTTTGATCATATTGCCTTCTATATCATAAATAGTCATATATATATTTATTCACTTGTGAAATCACTCTCATATGATAGTCATATATATATTTCACTTGTGAATTTTTCTCATATGACATGCCTGCTCGACATCACCACCCCTATATAGGTTTTTGTGACACGTTTTCTACAACCAGCTCATTTTACTAAGGTATACCACCTAACGTATCTTTTATGTTGCACTAATTTAATAATGCAACAGTAAAACTTCATTATTTTTAACTTTTTTAATCATATTGCCTTCTATATGATTATTTTCATATATTATTTATATATGACTTATGCCGGCAAGACTCACTCCATATACATAGTCATATATATTTCACTTGTGAAATTTTTCTCATATGACATGCCTGCTCGACATCACCACCCCTATATAGGTTTTGTGACACGTTTTCTACAACCAGCTCATTTTACTAAGGTATACCACCTAATGTATCTTTATGTTGCACTAATTTAATAATGCAACAGTAAAACTTCATTATTTTTAACTTTTTTAATCATATTGCCTTCTATATGATTATTTTCATATATTATTTATATATGACTTATGCCGGCAAGACTCACTCCATATACATAGTCATATATATTTCACTTGTGAAATTTTTCTCATATGACATGCCTGCTCGACATCACCACCCCTATATAGGTTTTGTGACACGTTTTCTACAACCAGCTCATTTTTACTAAGGTATTACCACCTAACGTATCTTTATGTTGCACTAATTTAATAAATGCAACAGTAAAACTTCATTATTTTTAACTTTTTTAATCATATTGCCTTCTATATGATTATTTTCATATATTATTTATATATGACTTATGCCGGCATGACTCACTCCATATACATAGTCATATATATTTCACTTGTGAAATTTTTCTCATATGACATGCCTGCTCGACATTCACCACCCCTATATAGGTTTTGTGACACGTTTTCTACAACCTTCATTTTATTTAGTATATACCATCTAACGTATCTTTATGTTGCACTAATTTAATAATTGCAACAGTAAAACTTCATTATTTTTAACTTTTTTAATCATATTGCCTTCTATATGATTATTTTCATATATTATTTATATATGACTTATGCCGGCAAGACTCACTCCATATATATAGTCATATATATTTCACTTGTGAAATTTTTTCTCATATGACATGCCTGCTCGACATCACCACCCCTATATAGGTTTTGTGACACGTTTTCTACAAACGTATTACCACCTAATGTATTTATGTTGCACTAATTTAATAATGCAACAGTAAAACTTCATTATTTTTAAACTTTTTTAATCATATTGCCTTCTATATGATTATTTTCATATATTATTTATATATGACTTATGCCGGCAAGACTCACTCCATATACATAGTCATATATATTTCACTTGTGAAATTTTTCTCATATGACATGCCTGCTCGACATCACCACCCCTATATAGGTTTTGTGACACGTTTTCTACAAACCAGCTCATTTTACTAAGGTATACCACCTAATGTATCTTTATGTTGCACTAATTTAATAATGCAACAGGTAAAACTTCATTATTTTTAACTTTTTTAATCATATTGCCTTCTATATGATTATTTTCATATATTATTTATATATGACTTATGCCGGCATGAGACACTCCATATAAATAGTCATATATATTTCACTTGTGAAATTTTTCTCATATGACATGCCTGCCCGACCTCACCACCCCTATATAGGTTTTGTGACACGTTTTTCTACAATGCTCTTATTTTATTTAGTATTACCATCTAACGTATCTTTTATGTTGCACTAATTTAATAATACAACAGTAAAAACTTCATTATTTTTAACTTTTTTAATCATATTGCCTTCTATATGATTATTTTCATATATTATTTATATATGACTTATGCCGGCAAGACTCACTCCATATACATAGTCATATATATTTCACTTGTGAAATTTTTCTCATATGACATGCCTGCTCGACATCACCACCCCTATATAGGTTTTTGTGACACGTTTTTTCTACAACCAGCTCATTTTACTAAGGTATACCACCTAATGTATCTTTATGTTGCACTAATTTAATAATGCAACAGTAAAACTTCATTATTTTTAACTTTTTTAATCATATTGCCTTCTATATGATTATTTTCATATATTATTTATATATGACTTATGCCGGCATGACACTCCATATAAATAGTCATATATATTTCACTTGTGAAATTTTTCTCATATGACATGCCTGCCCGACCTCACCACCCCTATATAGGTTTTGTGACACGTTTTCTACAATGCTCTTATTTTATTTAGTATTACCATCTAACGTATCTTTTTGTTGCACTAATTTAATAATACAACAGTAAAACTTCATTATTTTTAACTTTTTTAATCATATTGCCTTCTATATGATTATTTTCATATATTATTTATATATGACTTATGCCGGCAAGACTCACTCCATATACATAGTCATATATATTTCACTTGTGAAATTTTCTCATATGACATGCCTGCTCGACATCACACCCCTATATAGGTTTTGTGACACGTTTTCTACAACCAGCTCATTTTACTAAGGTATACCACCTAATGTATCTTTATGTTGCACTAATTTAATAATGCAACAGTAAAACTTCATTATTTTTAACTTTTTTAATCATATTGCCTTTCTATATGATTATTTTCATATATTATTTATATATGACTTATGCCGGCATTACACTCCATATACATAGACATATATATATTTCACTTGTGAAATTTTTCTCATATGACATGCCTGCCCGACCTCACCACCCCTATATAGGTTTTGTGACACGTTTTCTACAACCCGCTCATTTTACTAAGGTCTACCACCTAATGTATCTTTATGTGGCACTATTTTTAATAATACAACAGCAAAACTTCATTATTTTTATTATCAATAATTTGTATTAAATACTAGTACAATCGTAAATTGTTTAACATTGTTTAAAATTTTTGTCAAAGTTGAACTCATATCTCGGTAGAACCTTATATCATATGGCTGCAGTTCAATAAAAAAATTCACCAAGTCCAAAAATTTTTTTCTCAAGTTAAATTCAAAATCTTATCTCATTTTATTAAAAACTGTATATAAAATGATATATATAAAAAGTTTTTTTCTACAATTTTCATATGTTGAAATTTTTTTGTCAAAGTTGAACTCATATCTCGGTAGAACCTCATATCATATGGCTGCAGTTCAATAAAAAATTCACCAAGTCCAAAAAATTTTTTTTCTCAGTTAAATTCAAAAATCTTATCTCATTATATTAAAAAAACAGTATAAAATGATATTTAAAAAGTTTTTTCTTCAATTTTCATATGTTGAAATTTTTTTGTCAAAGTTGAACTCATATTTCGGTAGAACCTCATATCATATGGCTGAAGTTCAATAAAAAATTTACCAAGTCCAAAAAATTTACCAAGTCCAAAAAATTTTTTTCTCAAGTTAAATTCAAAATCTTATCTCATTTTATTAAAAAACTATATAAAATGATATATAAAAAGTTTTTTCTTCAATTTTCATATGTTGAAATTTTTTGTCAAAGTTGAACTCATATCTCGGTAGAACCTCATATCATATGGCTGCAGTTCAATAAAAAATTCACCAAGTCCAAAAAATTTTTTTCTCAAGTTAAATTCAAAATCGTATCTCATTATATTAATAAACTGTATAAAATGATATTTTAAAAAGTTTTTTCTTCAATTTTCATATGTTGAAATTTTTTTTCAATGTTGAACTCATATCTCGGTAGAACCTCATATCATATGGCTGAAGTTCAATAAAAAATTCACCAAGTCCAAAAAATCTTTTTCTCTCAAGTTAAATTCAAAATCTTATCTCATTATATTAATAAACTGTTTAAAATGATAATTAAAAAGTTTTTTTCTTCAAATTTTCATATGTTGAAATTTTTTGTCAAAGTTGAACTCATCTCTCGGTAGAACCTCATATCATATGGCTGCAGTTCAATAAAAAATTCACCAAGTCAAAAAAAATCTTTTTCTCAAGTTAAATTCAAAATCTTATCTCATTATATTAATAAACTGTATAAAAATGATATTTAAAAAGTTTTTTCTTCAATTTTCATATGTTGAAATTTTTTGTCATAGTTGAACTCATCTCTCGGTAGAACCTCATATCATATGGCTGCAATTCAATAAAAAATTCACCAAGTCCAAAAAAATTTTTTTCTCAAGTTAAATTCAAAATTGTATCTCATTTTATTAATAAACTGTATAAAATGATATTTTAAAAGTTTTTTTCTTCAATTTTCATATGTTGAAATTTTTTGTCAAAGTTGAACTCATCTCTCGGTAGAACCTCATATCATATGGCTGCAGTTCAATAAAAAATTCACCAAGTCCAAAAAAAATCTTTTTCTTCAAGTTAAATTCAAAATCTTATCTCATTATATTAATAAACAGTCTAAAATGCTATTTAAAAAGTTTTTTCTTCAATTTTCATATGTTGAAATTTTTGTCAAAGTTGAACTCATATCTCATGTCTTAATTTGTGCCACTAATATGATGGCGTTCTTTTGCTACCAAACACATAATTGTGTATGAAATAAATGCATACTTAAAATGCAAGTATTCTGTTCATATAGATACTCATACATAAGTAAATGTATATCTTTTTTATATCATGCATATTTTTTAATTTTCGCCACTAATATGATGGCGTCCTTCTGGCTACCATAAATTCATGTAATTGCGTACCAAATAAATGTATATTTAAAATACACAAGTATTTTGTACACATAGATATACCATGCATATTTTTAATTTTCGCCACTAATATGATGGCGTCCTTCTGGCTACCAAATAAATATATATAACTAACGCTTACTAAATAAATGCATATTTAAAATATACAAGTATTTTGTACACATAGATATACTATGCATATTCTTAATTTTCGCCACTAATATAATGGCGTTCCTTTTGCTACCAAATAAAATATATATAACCAAACGCATAATAAATAAATGCATATATAAATATACGCAAGTATTTTGTACACATAGAATATACTATGCATATTCTTGATTTTCGCCACTAATATAATGGCGTTCCTTTTGCTACCAAATAAAATATATATAACCAACGCATAATAAATAAATGCATATATAAAATATGCAAGTATTTTGTATACATAGATATACTATGCATATTTCTTAATTTTCGCCACTAATATAATGGCGTTCCTTTTGCTACCAAATAAATATATACAACTAACGCATACTAAATAAATGCATATTTAAAATACGCAAGTATTTTGTACACATATTATACCTTTGCATATTCTTAATTTTCGCCACTAATATGATGACGTTCCTTTTGCTACCAAATAAATAAATGCATATATAAAATACGCAAGTATTTTGTACACATAGATATACTATGCATATTCTTAATTTTCGCCACTAATATAATGGCGTTCCTTTTGCTACCAAATAAATATATATAACCAACGCATAATAAATAAATGCATATATAAAATATGCAAGTATTTTGTATACTTAGATATACTTAGTATGCATATTATTAATTTTCGCCACTAATATAATGGCGTTCCTTTTGCTACCAAATAAATATAAATAACTAACGCATACTAAATAAATGCATATTTAAAATACGCAAGTATTTTGTACACATAGTTATACCTTTGCATATTCTTTAATTTTCGCCACTAATATGATGACGTTCCTTTTGCTACCAAATAAATATATATAAACCAACGCATTATAAATAAATGCATATATAAAATACGCAAGTGTTTTGTATACTTAGATATACTTACTATGCATATTATTAATTTTCGCCACTAATATAATGGCGTTCCTTTTGCTACCAAATAAATATATATATAACCAACGCATAATAAATAAATGCATATATAAAATATGCAAGTGTTTTGTATACTTAGATATACTTAGTATGCATATTATTAATTTTCGCCACTAATATAATGGCGTTCCTTTTGCTACCAAATAAATATATATAACTAACGCATACTAAATAAATGCATATTTAAAATACACAAGTATATTTTGTACACATAGATATATTATTTATTTATATATATATAATATATTTATATATTATATAAATTTTCTTCTTATATGCGTAATTGTATAACACATAATTAATAATTATGCATACAATTTTGCATATTTTATATATATAAATATATATATAATATTTTTTTATATATGCCTTAAACATATATATTTTATCGAATCGTCAAGCAAAGGATAAGCTTCAGTGGATCGCAGTATGGCAGCTGCTCAACCACTTACAACACCTTGCCTGTTATAAAAGTCGTTTACAATTGATTCAAGGCTTTGTCATTGTATTAAATAATGTTTTAATATATAACTAGCGCGGCACCAGGTGATCGAAGATCCTCCCAATTTACTATGTTATATGTAACATTGGCATCACATCCATCGTCGTCTATTAAATGAATAATAAACTTTTAATGGTTTAGAAGCCATACAATGCAAATTGCCCTTATTATCATTGCAGTCCAGCACGGATACGACCTTAGAGGCGTTCAGCATATCCAACGGACGTAGCGTCATACCACTGTTCGCTCGAACAAAGTATTGTGCCATTGGTCCGTACCTGCGGTCCTCTCGTACTCACGCAGGAATGCTGTCGCAAACAACGTTTTGTCATTAGTTAAGTAAACTAACATGTCTCAACGGTCTAAAAGCCCAGCTATCGTTCGTCTGCATGGGTGAACA
>NW_026263615.1:0-33209 GCF_009650485.2 Drosophila albomicans
ATATCGCGTTATAAAAAACAAGAAATCACAACGTTGCTCGACCAGCAAACGGACATTAATTACAGTGACAAACACTAAAAACAGAAAGAAAACAAAACAACAGCAAACGCTAAAACAAAAACCAAAGTGACAACAATAAAAACAAAGAAAAACAAAAAACACAGCAAACGCTAAAGTAAAAACTAAAGTGACAACAATAAGAACAACAGCAAACGCTGAAAATAAAAAAAAAAAAAAACAACGACAACTACAAACCAGTGACTGCTGCGCGGGAAGCCTACCCCATTATAATAACAACAAACCAGTGACTGCTGCGTGGGAAATATACCCTTTCCTACCCTATAAATTTTCGTAACAAGTCATGTAAGTGGAGTTCCTTTTAACAAAGTTTTTAAGTCTGCTTAGCAAATTAAATTAATCGAAAGTTAAACTGCTTCATTAAATTTTGCAACTTAGAATTAAAAAAAAAAAAAAAAAAAAAAAACATTTTAAGTAAGAACTGTGTTTATTTCTTTTTGCCACATTGTTTACGAAAAAAGTTTTAGCTTTGCATCATTCGTAATTCGACCCGTTGAATTTTTTTTTGTTGTTTTTGCGCTCAGTCGCCTACTCATGAGTTTGGTTGTTTTCTTTTCCGTACCCATTCAACGTTCGGGCCGATGAGCTCGCCGTTTTCAAGCTACAGAACCCCTCAGCAACATTGCTCCGATTCAGAGTCAGACTCTGATAGTCATACTAGAGTTCTTAGGAACAGAATTGTAAAGAGCAAACGTATTCTTGTTGCTTCTTCACCAAACATGGACCCAGAACAACTTAGAACAGTGGTTGAGGCAGCGATTCGCAACGCTTTAGCTGAGCAAGCTGTCGCCCACGAACGTGAGCAGCAAGCATTAATTCAGAGAATTAATGAGTTGTCCAACCAAGTAGCTTCAGTTCAAATTACACCGCCTGTAGTTGAAGAATACAAGGCCGTTGAGATAAGAAGCGACATACGTTGTGACGAGCCACTGGATGCCGTCAAATGTCTGCAAGAGTTTACAGGGGCCCAAGAGTCGTATGTCTCTTGGAGACAAGCGGCGCTAGCCGCCTACGAAATTTTCAAGCCATATAATGGTAGCTCGCGCCATTATCAGGCAGTAATTATAATTAGAAGTAAAATTCGAGGCCCTGCGGATGCAGTTCTTGCCTCTTTCGCTACAGTTTTGAACGTTGAGGCGATCATAAATCGCCTCGACTTCACATACAGCGACAAGCGCCCAATGCATGTCATTGAACAGGAGCTTGGTACATTGAGGCAGGGCAACATGCCACTGCTTCAATATTATGACGAGGTAGAGAAAAAGCTCACACTGTTGATAAACAAAGTCAACATGAGTTACGAGTCAGCCCTAGCTGAGGGCTTACGTAACAAATTCCGCGACGATGCGTTGCGAGTTTTTGTTTCTGGGCTTAAACGCAACCTCACAGATGTACTTTTTGCTGCGAAACCTAAAGACCTACCAACGGCTTTAGCCCTTGCTCAAGAAATCGAATCAAATCACGAAAGGTACGCTTTCGCGGCTAACTTCGCTAAAAGTTTAGAAGAAAAAGCCCACAAAGCGGAACAGAAGACTCAAGGGAAAGACCCAAAGTCAAACCCGAAGCAGTCCAAGTCCCCACACTTTAAGCAACAGCAGGGTAGCAAGCAAAATGACCAGGCACAGAGCAAGCCAAATAGCTCAGACACGCCGGAGCCAATGGACGTAGACCCATCTTCGTCCAAATTTCGGCAACAAACGGCGTTTTCAAGGCCAAGCCCCTCGGGTAATGACTATACCCAAAACCAGAAACGTTCCGCTTCTCAGCGCACGTCTGGACAAGATCAGCGACAAAGAGTTGATCATATCACGCCGGACACACCTCAGGCACAAGCATTTCCCTCTTACAACGAGGCAGCCACGTCGGCCGTCAGCAATATAGACAGCGACGCAGATTCAGACCAAGATGCGGTCAATTTTTTAGGGGCGAGTCCCTGCTACCGTTCATTCAACGCAGAGTAGCAGGAGTCAGCAAAAAATTTTTAATCGACACGGGCGCTGCAAAGAGCTACATAAAGCCATTTCAGCAACTAAAAAACATTACCCCTGTCGATAAGCCATTCTCGATTCATTCAATCCATGGCTCAAACCAAATAACTGAAAAATGCTTAATACAAATCTTCGGCGTAACCGCCTCATTTTTTTTACTAAACAATCTGTCGACATTCGATGGCATTATAGGCCATGACCTCCTAGCTCAAGCGGGAGTCGATTTGTGCTTAAAAGACAAGCAATTAAGGATTGGCTCCAAATCCGAGACCATCCAATATCATAAACGCGTAAGCGTTAACCTCACGACAGCAGCAGATATAGATGCCCCGTCTTGCGTCAAAGCTAAATTCGCACAAATGCTAAAATTCAGGGTCAATGCCTTTGCTGACCCAGACGAAGCATTACCGTTCAACACTTCGGTTGTAGCAACCATACGAACGGAGGACGAGGAACCTATACATTCTAAGCTATACCCTTACCCTATGGGTGTGGCCGATTTCGTCGATTCAGAGGTAAAAAACCTCCTTAAAGACAAAATCATACAAAAATCCAAATCACCGTATAATAACCCAATTTGGGTCGTTGACAAAAAAGGTGTAGACGAAAAGGGTAACAAGAAAAAACGCATGGTAATAGATTTCAGAAAATTGAACTCAAAAACCATTGCAGATAAATACCCAATGCCAAACATATCAATGATATTGGCGAACCTCGGACAAGCGAAATATTTCACGACACTAGACCTGAAGTCAGGCTACCACCAGATAACTCTGGCGGAACGTGATCGCGAGAAGACCTCGTTTTCTGTAAATGGAGGCAAGTACGAGTTTTGTTGGCTCCCGTTCGGTCTAAAGAACGCGGGGAGCATCTTCCAAAGAGCCATCGACGATGTGCTCCGTGAAGAGATTGGCAAGACATGCTACGTCTACGTAGATGACGTCATAATCTTCTCAAAAAACTAAAGCGATCATGTCAAACACGTTGACGTGATTTTGAAAAGGTTAAGTGAAGCAAACATGAGGGTTGCTAAAGAGAAATCTAAGTTTTTCAAAACAAGCGTAGAATACCTTGGTTTTATAGTCACCGATCAGGGAGCTAGGACTGACCCCGAGAAAGTAAGGGCCATCCAGCATTACCCTGAGCCAAAAAACCTGTACGAGGTTAGATCCTTCTTAGGTTTGGCCAGCTACTATAGGTGCTTCGTAAAAGACTTTGCTGCCATCGCAAAGCCGGTG
The DNA here is from genome assembly GCF_009650485.2 of Drosophila albomicans. Classification (NCBI taxonomy): domain Eukaryota; kingdom Metazoa; phylum Arthropoda; class Insecta; order Diptera; family Drosophilidae; genus Drosophila; species Drosophila albomicans. The sequence goes on from NW_026263615.1 coordinate 3,305, forward strand.
TCCGACATCTTAAAAGGTGAAAACGGCACAGTCAGCAAGTACAAATCAAAGAATATTCCTGTGTTCTTCAATGAAAAACAGCGCAACGCTTTTGAAAAACTGAGAAATATTCTGGCGTCGGAAGAGGTCATGCTAATGTACCCCGATTACAAACAGCCATTCGATCTGACCACCGACGCCTCGGCATACGGTATTGGGGCAGTCCTATCACAGAAGGGCCGTCCAATCACAATGATTTCTAGAACTCTCAAAGACAGAGAGGCGAACTACGCTACTAACGAGCGTGAACTCCTAGCAATTGTATGGGCGTTAGCAAAGCTTCGTCAATACATTTACGGAGCAAGAGAAATCAATATCTTCACAGACCACCAACCTCTGACCTTTGCAGTTTCCGAGGGTAACCCCAATGCAAAGATAAAGCGTTGGAAAGCCCGGATCGACGAGACCGGCGCCCGATTATTCTACAAACCCGGGAAAGAAAACCACGTAGCTGATGCATTGTCACGGCAAAACGTGAATTCCCTTGTAGACAACACTCCAAGCTCTGATGTCGCTACGATACATAGCGAAGCTTCCGCCACTTACACCATCGAGACCACCGATAAGCCAATAAATTGCTTTAGGAATCAGATCGTGATTGAGGAGGCAAGGTACCCTTTAACTAGGAGAGTCATATTGTTCCGAGAAAAAACTCGGCATACTCTTCATTTCGTTGACAGGGAATCTTTATTTAGGGAAATTAAGGTTGCAGTTAACCCCAAAGTGGTCAACGCGATCCATTGCGACCTCCACACCCTCGCCCAGATTCAAGATGAACTGGTTCGAACGTTCCCAGCAACTAAATTCCAACATTGTAAGAAGATAGTCGCCGACATCTTCGACATCAATGAGAGAAGGGAAATCTTGACGGACGAACATAATCGCGCCCACAGGGCTGCACAAGAGAACGTCAAGCAGGTCTTAACAGACTATTATTTCCCCAAAATGACAAAGCTCGCGAACGAGATAACATTGAATTGTAAGGTGTGTCGCAGAGCCAAGTACGACAGACACCCAAAGAAACAGGAATTAGGCGAAACACCAATCCCTTCACATACGGGGGAGATGTTACACATAGACATCTTTTCCACTGATAAGAAATTCTTCCTCACTTGCGTCGACAAGTTCTCCAAGTTCGCTGTAGTTCAGCCCATCCCGTCGAGAACCATAGAAGATCTGAAGCCAGCAATTCTTCAATTGATGAATTTCTTCCCAAAGGCTAAGACAATCTACTGTGACAATGAACCCTCATTGAACTCACAGACAATCTCAACAATGCTGACCAACAGTTTTGGAGTCAACATTGCGAATGCTCCACCGTTGCACAGTGTTTCGAATGGGCAGGTAGAGCGATTTCATAGTACCTTGCTAGAGCTTGCTAGGTGTCTAAAAATCGACAGGAAAATAAGTGACGCAGTAGAAGTCATTTTGTTGGCGGCAACGGAGTACAATAAGTCAATACACTCTGTTACCAACAGAAGGCCGGTCGATGTCGTTCAGGCACGTTCAGACGAACCGCAAGATCAGATCCAAAGCAAAATAAGAAACGCTCAAAACGCGCTAAGAAGCAGAGAGAATGCGTCGCGGCAGAATAGAGTCTTTGAAGTTGGCGAGAAAGTATTAGTTAAGTCCAACAGAAGGCTGGGAAACAAGCTGACGCCTTTGTGCGAAGAAAGAGCGGTAGAAGCGGACCTGGGGACCACGGTCCTAATTAAGGGGAGGGTGGTCCATAAAGACAACATATAATGACCCCCTTTCTTCTCCTTTTTTTAGCCACTAGGCATTTATATTTTTTAAGCCACTAGGCACCTACTTTTTTGGCACTAGGCACGCTAGTATTAGTTAGTAATAGTTTCGTCAGCCACTAGGCGCATTTATGTTTAGCCACCTTGGCATAAGTTTCTATCAATCTTCCATTTGGTGCTGGGTAACCTCTCTAATAAAAAAAACTAAAGTAAAAATAAAACACACATTTCACCCTACAGGTTTGAAATCATACTTGTCTTTTCTTTGTCGCTGGCTTCGGCGCACATCACCGACTACTCGCACGCCAAGTACATCCCCATCATAGATGGGCAAGTCCTGGTTTGGGAAGAGTATGCTTATGTAAAACATTCCGCGAACCTGTCGGAGTACGAACGAGTTGTAGAAGAGACAGTCAAGCTCATTGACGTTTTTCCACAGTCTCACATGAAGAAGCTCCTGGTCGTAGATACAGTGCATCTGCAGGACTTGCTAGAGGCCTTGGGTACGCACCACAGGGTCGCGAGAAGCATAGACTTCCTAGGGTCCATACTAAAGGTTGTGGCAGGTACACCTGATGCAGGTGATTTAGAAAGGACTAGGTTCACGGAGATGCAACTGATAAATTCCAACAATAGACAAATAGAAATAAACACTAGAGTTCAAGACCAAATTAATAAACTAACCTCCACGGTCAACAAAATTTTAAAAGTAACTCAAAATTCACAAATCGATACAAGTCACCTGTATGAAACTTTGTTGGCTAGAAATAGAATGTTGTCGATGGAGTTGCAGAATTTAATGTTGGCTATTTCACTTGCTAAAGCTAACATAGTTAGCCCTAACATTTTGGATCACGCAGACTTGAAATCAATTTGGTTAGAGGAACCCACCAACACCCCGATAGGTGACCTTATGTCTGTCTCGTCCGTAAAAGTTCTTCAGTCCCCTAACTCATTGCACTTTATTATTAAATTCCCAAAGTCAAATTTTCCTGTAGAAAAATAACTATTTACCCTGTCGCCCATAAAAACTTCATTCTGAGAATGCCGGACAACGTCATAGCCGATTGTGATGGAGAAACTCATAATCTTCAGAGCTGCACCGTCTCGCCGGGGGCCACATTTTGTCGCTTGGCGACAGAGACCTCATGCGCAAGGGAAATACACGCAGGGGGCACGGCACATTGCGAGATCCAGCCTAGCGACCTGGAGGCGATCACCGAGGTAGACGAGGGATTATCATAGTCAACGATAATCCAGCAATGATTCAAGTCGACAACGGTACCGAGATCAGAGTGCTAGGCACGCACCTCATCACCTTCAACGACAGAGCCAGAATCAACGGGACTCTATTCATCAACCACAACAACGCCCAGAGTAGAGTCCCTGGGATCGCCAACTTCCCTATCTTGAATATCACCGCCAGCCAAGACATTCTGAGCCTCCCGTTCCTTCACCGATTAAATGAACGAAACCTGGAGGAAATCGAGAAATTCAAGGAAGAAGCAGGAACGCATCGCACCTACAACGTGGCGTTCTCCGTGGCGGCTGTATGTTGCGCGCTCATCTGTGTCGGCCTCACCTGTCGGCACATCATCACCGCGAGAAGGTCTGCAAAGCTGCTGAGGGACGTCGTTGCGGAGATAGGGTCGGCCGAGGGCGGCCTTAACCTCGAGGGGGGGAGTAGTTAAGACAAACAAACGGTCTGAGTTCGCTGACCGAATACGACACTGGCCAAATAGCTGAATAAGCATTTGACCGGATGTCGTTGCATAGCCGGCAACCACGACATATTTGCGTGGCCGCTATGAAACGATCTCGTAATCATAAGTTGCGGGATTGTCTTGTTTGAATTTATGTTTTAGTTCATTTCTTTATTCGAACAGAGGCACATCGGCCCTGTAATAAACAGTAATAAGAAATACTCCGCCTTTCATTTCAAGTTATTGGATTTCAGGTGTTATTAATTTAATCAAACTCTTGGTTAAAGTAAAATCATTTTATTGATTCAAATAATTTGTACATACACATGTACATACGAATATATGCAACGAAGACACTCAATAGAGACACATACATACACATATACATGTGTATATATGGGAGAGAGGGGGCAGCAGCGGTAGTAGGAATGAGGTGGCAAACGTATGATCGACGCGCGACCGTTAAGAGAAGGATAGCAGTAGTAGCAAGCAGCAATGTATGTATTGTAGTAGGACGTGTGCCTACATATACATACACACATACATATTTACTCAACGCTCTCTCAGCTATCCGAACTCTCTCTCTCGATATTGGCTCTCTGCATCGATTCTCTCAATATGTCACATTCTATGTTATACAGAATTGAGTTACGCTGTTCAGTCTTGATGAAGCAGTGAAATAAATCGGACGTTTGAACTGCATCGAGATTGTTTTATTGTGTGCGCGGGACTACCACAATTTTCAGAAGTGGGATCGACAAATCAAAAAAAAAAAAAAAAAAAATGAACACGCCTACATTCGAGAAGTACACCACGGCACAACTGAAGAAGTGGCTGACGGCGCTGGGTTTGCCCACGACAGGCAGTAAGGCAGAGTTGATATCGCGATTGCTCGATGCCTCGCCGGAGATGTTTGAGGAGATGCAATCGGGAAGCGACGATTTTTTTAAGCGTTGCAAGTGTTCTGCCTGGCCAGGAAAGTAGATCGTCCAACAACAATGAGCGCTATGAGCAGAATCAAAATGATCGCGAAGGTTCTAGCCCAGGAGAGAGTGTCCACCAGGAATTGCTAGACACGATTCAGAAGCTACAGGAAGAATTACGATTGAGCAAAGAGGAATTGCAAAATGCTCAGAATAACACAGTTGCGCATCAATTGTCTATAAGTACAACAGAAATAGACAACAACAACGGCGCCACACAGTTTGTGCGCACAGCTGCACAGCAGTCGGCGCCAGTAGTCGCGAATCTCAGCGACGGCAACAACAAGAACAACGGTAACGGGATCGACACATACAACAACGGCGCCACACACAGTTTGTGCGCGCAGCTGCACAGCAGTCGGCGCCAGTAGTCGCGAATTTCGGCGACGGCAACAACAAGAACAACGGTAACGGGATCGAAACATACAACAACGACGCCACACACGTGCTCGATTTGTGCACAGCTGCGCAACGGTCGGCGTCAGAAATCGCAAAGTTAGGCGACAACAACGACAACAACAAAAAACAGCGATTCTGTATATCAAGCTATGGGCAACACTAAAAACGTAACGGGCAGTGCTAGAGAAGAAAAAAATGAGCTAAACGAAATAAGAAGTGGATCAGCTGTCTCGCTCGCACTCGCAAAGGAGGTTACGCTGGAGTTCGAAGGGAAGTCATGTGCGCGCATTTGGGTAAGCCAACTCAAAAGCGTTGCAGCCATGTGCAAGCTTGATGAGGAGTCGCTTCGTATGCTATTAGCCATAAAATTAAAAGGAAATGCTCAGCACTGGCTCCATGCAAACCCGACTCGCTTGCGTGAGCCTTTCCAAACACTGTGCGACCAATTGATATTAGCATTCGGCACTGGAGCTTCGAAGGCGGAGCTACGACGAAAGTTTGAGCAGCGTAAATGGCAACAAAATGAGCGTTTTACAGTGTATTTCGAGGAAAAGATCGTTTTAGCGCAATCGATCAAATTGGACAACGATGAGCTCTTGGAACAGATCATCGAAGGAATACCGTCGCTGAACTTACGTAACCAAGCGCGTATTCAGAGATTCGGAGATCCAGAACAAATGTTACAAGCCTTTGCGCACATATGTCTTCCGAAGTACGATGGAATGGGAGGCACCAAGACGACGGAGGAGGATAACAACAGGCGATGCCACAACTGTAATTCCAGAGGTCATCTTGCCAAGGAGTGCCGCAAGCCGAAGAGGGAGCCGGGATCATGCTATGCGTGCGGAGAGATGGGTCATTTCATAGCGGAATGCAAGAAGAAGAAGAAGGGTGTTGGTGTACTCAACGTAAACACCGGGCTCAACAACAATTATGTAAGACATTTTAATATTTATTTTTCAAGCCAACCTAATTTGTTTATTACTGCAGAATGCCTCATAGACTCAGGAAGCCCTATTTCATTTCTGAAGAAATCATCATTTCCATTGAATATACCACTGGATAAACCGGTCAATAATCTCTATGTTGGAATCAATAAAAGCAAATTAAATACATTTGGAATAGTATCTTGTTTTGTAACGAAAAGAAAAATAAAATTTAATTTTGATTTACTAATAGTCGACGATGAGTCTATGAGTTATGAAGCAGTGTTAGGTAGGGACTTCATGCATACATGCGGCATAAATTTCAATTTAGAGGCCCTAAAAGATTTCGATGCCATAAAAAAGAAAGATAACGCAAAGTTTTCCGAACAATCACATATGGTTAGTCAACGGAAAACAGAAACCTCTACCCACACTGTAAGATATGAGTCTAGTCTACAGCCACTGTTAAAAGCAGAAACTGTTAACTGTCCGGTGTTAAGCAGCGAAACTTTTAGGGGACAGACTGCGACTGTTAAGCAACAACTGTTAGAGACACACCCTGTTAACGATAACAGATTGTACGATGAATCACAGCTGTTAGGAAATGTTTATGATAAATCACAACTGTTAGGAGATAATTATGCCAAATCACAACTGTTAAGAGACAATGATAGTGAATCACAACTGTTAAATGATATTGACGCCAAATCACAGCAGTTAGACGATCAATTTATTGAGGACGATAATTCAAATGAAAAAGCTGTTATGAAATTATTAGCTGAAGCAGAAATCGTAAAAAGGCATCCAGGAGTCTCTACGGATAAGAAAATAGTTAAGAGCGAAAAAGACTTTTCAACAGAAAACAGGCAAAATATAATTAGACAACAAGATTGCGATAAACTGCACATAAAACAATGTGATGGGCCGGAATTGGTAGATAGTTTTGACAAAGACATGTTCAATATTCAGATTGTAGAAGATCAAGAACAAGTTTATAATTATGGAGAAGATATAGATTTTAAGACACGTTGTCAATTTGTAAAGATGTTCGAGGACACATATGTAAAAACTAAAAGGCCAGATGTTCCAATAATTAGGTGCGAAATGAAAATATTGTTAAGCGATGATAAGCCTTTCAGTTGTTCGCCCAGACGATTGTCATACACTGAAAAAGAAAAACTTCTCAAGATGTTAGATGAGTATATAGAAAATGATATAATAAGACCGAGTGACTCACAGTTTGCCTCGCCAATTGTATTAGTTAAAAAGAAGACAGGAGATTTACGTTTATGTATAGATTTTCGGAAACTAAACAAAGTACTAATAAAGGACAACTATCCACTACCTTTAATTGATGACTTGCTAGACAAATTAGTAAACAAAGCAATCTTCACAAAGTTAGATTTAAAAAATGGTTACTTCCATGTTTACGTGGAAGAAACGTCAATCAAATACACATCATTTGTCACTCCGTTAGGACAATTTGAATATAAAAGGATGCCCATGGGGATTAAAAACGCTTCAGCAGTGTTTCAACGTTTTATGAATAAAATTTTCGATGACCTAATCAGGCAAGATAAAGTAATAATATATATGGATGACATCATGATTGCGAGCAAAAATATGGAAGAGCATTTAGATACGTTGCAAGAAGTGGTACATAGGCTGGTTCAAAATAGGTTAGAATTAAGGATAGATAAATGCGAATTTTTAAGATCAAGCATAAAATATCTAGTATTTTTGATAACAAAGGAAGGTATTCAGGCGGATGAGAAAGGTATTGAAGCAGTAAAAAATTTCCCGATTCCAGACAAAGTTCATGTAAGTAATGTTGGTATGTAAATCTGCTCACGCAGATACTTTTACGTCGACCAATCGATATCTGCTCACACCGATATATCGATGTCCGTTCACACCGACTCATCGTCCTTTCCATCTTACATTCGGCCACCCTGATTCAGTCATCAGCCTCTGATGACCAGGCTTCTTCGTTGACCTCAGCATAACGCCATAGCTTCATGTTGTCGACGCTTGTAGCGGTATTAATAGGCCCTTCTGTGTTACCAACTTTACGCACCTCATATCGCCCGCTACGCTTTATTTTCGTGACCTCATATGGTCCCAGATATTCGCTAGCTAGCTTCCTACCAGCCACGAACTGCGTACGGCGAATGGCAACGAGATCTCCAAGCTTATAGCCATGTTCGTTCTTCCTGTTTTTATCGAACGCTTTTTTGTAGTTATCCTGTGCATGCTGTATTTCATCTTTCGCTTCTTGCCGAGTCTTCCGTCGCTCCTCGTCGAAACTGTTGTACATTTCGTCATCTAGCATCTGTAGAATTCTGCAATCGGCATCATTTCTCATCTTAACGCCAAACATAAGCTCGAATGGTGAGCGCTTCGTCGACTTGTGTGTGGTACCATTGATGACTCGCTGCACCTTTGGTACAAACTTAAACCATTTGTCGGGCTTATCTGCAGACAGCTTTGAGATTATGGCCAAAATTGAGCGATTAACGCGTTCGACTTGGCCGTTTCCTCTTGGGACTCCGGTGGTGCTCCAAATGTGTTCGATTCCATTCTCCTTTACATACGACTCAAATGCAGCTGAAGTAAATGCCGATCCACGATCGCTAATGATTCGGCAAGGATCTCCGAAAACGTCGGACCAATTCCTCAGCTTCTGCAGAGCTTCCTCACTGCTCGTGGTTTTAGTTGGATACTACCAGACAAATTTTGTGAAGCCATCCACAATTGCAAAAATGTGTTTATACTGCTTGGTCGTTGCATCCATTACTCCCAGATGGTCAACATGTACGGTATACAACGGTTCCGCTCCTTTGTCGATCTTATAAAGAAATCCCTCCTTCTTGCCTAATTTTTTGTTGTATATGATGCATTTGACGCAGTTACTGATGACCTTGGATACCTTTCCCTCCAAATGTGGAATCCAATAGTTTTGTTGTATGGAATGCATAGTCTTCTGGGTACCGAAATGGCCAGCTTTGTGTGCTTCTGTTATGATCTCCTTTTCCATAACTTTTGGGACCACCAGCACATCCGTTCCTTCGACAGCTTTGTACAATAGGCATCCCTTAATTTTGAAGTCTTCATATGGGCGGCTGGACAAGATCTCCAAAATCGCTTTTACCATGGCATCACCTTCCTGTGCTTTCTTCAGTCTGGCAGAAATTTTCAGTCGAAATAACCATTATTTGGGGTGGGTAGCGACTTAAACAATCGACGTGTTTCAATCGATTTCCAGGCCAATGTTCTACTTCGAAATCGAACTGCTCCATGTACACCACCCATTCTGCCACGTCGCGAGGCACATCCTGCTTCTTGCTTGAAGGCGGCGCAGTCGATAATCAACTTGAATGAAATACCCAACAGGTACTGGCGAAACTTTTAAAGCGCCAAATAAACGGCCTTTGCCTCCAATATATAACTGTGCTTTCTCGACTCGGCTTCTGTAGTCTTCTTACTCCAGTAGCAGACATGATACAGTTGATCATCGTACCACTGCAGCAATGTGGCACCAAACCCATCTTTCGAGGCATCTGTGTGGAGCTCTGTGCTGGCATCTCTATCATAGATTCTTAATACTGGCTCCGAGGTTAGTGCGTCTTTCAACCTTTCCAGCGACTGTAACTCAGCAGATCCCATTCGGAAACTCTCATCCTTCCGTAAAAGATCTGTTAACGGCTTTGCTATCTACGAATATCCTCGTATGAACTTCCGAAAAAATCCAGTGAGACCCAAGAAAAACTGCAGGACTTTAATATTCTGTGGTGCTGGAAATTTTCCGATAGCTTTCGTCTTCTCTATTCCTGGCTTGATTTTCCCGTCTTCAATTATATGGCCGAGAAAATGGATTTTCGTCTGGAGAAAATGACACTTTTTCCATTTAATTTTCAGCCCAAACTCTGCTGACTTGCTTAACACGCGCTCCATTTTCCTCAGGCATTCGTCTGCTGTGACTGCATGTATGATTATGACATCCATATAAATTTCTAAAACATCTTCGTTTATCAGCTTTTGGAAAACGTGGTTGACAAATCGAATAAAAATCGCTGGCGAATTACGAAATCCAAATGGTGCTTGGTTGAACTCGAAAAGGCCTTCCTTCGTAATAAAAGCTGTGAACCTCTTGCTGTTTTCTTCCACCGACACGTGGAAAAAACCCATTTTCCAAATCCATAACGGTGAAAAACTTGGCCTTCTGCAGTTTCTCCAACACGTCGTCAATCACCGGTACTGGGAAGCAGTCTTTGAGAACCATTTTGTTTAACTGGCGATAGTCGACACAAATGCGGTTGCTTCCATCCTTCTTTTTGACAACAACTAGGCGGCTAGCAAAATTAGATGTGGACTGTCGAATTACGCCTGTATCCAGCCACTCGTTGATTTGATGTTTTACCGCTTCAGCTTCGCTAACAGCAATTCGACTGGGTGCCTGCCGAAAGGGCACAATGTTGGCATCCGGCACGATCTTAGTTGAATTGGTCACTCAGCTGTTTTCTTCATCGCATTGAAATTGCCAATCATTGTTTCCACTGCTCTTTTATATTGCGGAGAGGTCTCAATATCATTGTTGGTTTCTAAAATATTGAGAATACTTAACTGATTTGATTCTACAGTTTCCTCCCCAGCAGGGGGAGAAAACTCGTAGCCGGCTGCTGTCATCTGCACTCGAAACTTTGCCACGAAGTCGTATCCCAGTAAAGCATCACAGGCGATGGCATCTTGCGAAACAACTAGGAACCTGTGTGTCAGCTGCATTTCGTCGATCTTCACCTCTGCATTGAATTGACCCAGAGGGCGAGTCATACCTCTTCCAAGACCTCGTAGTGTTGTTGAAACGCTCTGCTGTAATTTGACGCCACTAATTTTATTGACCATTGCCTCTTTAATTATTGAGACGTCAGCTCCAGTATCCACTAGCGCCTCTACCACAACGTCAGCGATTCGCAGCTTTTTTTAGTCGACGATCCTCGTAGACAACTTTCATGTTAGGTGCAGCCTTGCAGTTTCTTGACATGTGCCCGTTTTCGTTGCACCGAAAACACTTAACCTCACTCTGACAATCTTTTCGAAGGTGGTCGATTGCGCCACAGTTAAAACAATGCTGCTTCTTCTCAGTTTTAGGCTGTGCGCTGTATTTCTTTTTGCTTGGCTAATTTTGTCGTTTCTCTTCTTTCTCATTCGTTTGGTTACTCTCATAGACTTCATACTTTTCTCTCAATTCTTTAAATGATGAACATCCGTACAAAGTGAATTTAAAGTCGCTTTTGAGATTCAAACCATCCACAACGTATTTTATCACTGATTGTATGTCTATAACTCCACGCGCAGCAATACATTTCATTTGCAGCAGGTAATCGTGAAAACTTTCGTCTTTGTGTTTCACACGCTCAGCTAATTTCTTATTAATTTCGGCGCTTGACACATTTCCCTTAGCAAATTCTTCAATCAACTTTGTTCGCAATGTATTATATTCGAACACTGCAGTTGACTCCAGAAATAGTGCCGCTGTACGAGTCATCTTGGCGCGCGCTTCGACATATTTCTGCTTATCACTGAGTCCGTATGCGTCTGCGTTCAAGTCAAAGTTTTGAAACCATGCCACCACTTGCATACTATTTCCATCAAACTCGGGTATAATTTTTGCAAAATTTTCCACTACCAGCTTTCTTTTTGTATTTCGTCAGCTCGGATTTTCAGCGTTAACAACTGTACTAGCTGCTGCAGCATTTCATTATTTTCGGTCATTATACTCATTTCTGCATGTGTGGTTTTGCTCTCTTTCTTCTCAGCTTTATTCTCCATCATCTTTACGCTTTTTCCAGCTTCTTTTGCTTCAGCTATCCTCTGGCGCGATCGCAGCGAGTATTGTTGTCTCGCTTGCACTACTTGGTTTGCTTTTGCTCTGTTTTTTTCGAATTTGTTCCACTCATATACACACAACAGCTCTAACGGTGCTTTTTCCCAAGAATTTCACAACCGCTTGCAATTCACTTTTAGGCTTTTTAATTATGTTGTATTTTTGGACGAGCCTTTTAATACTGTTGTATTTTTGGACGAGCCTTTTAATTCTGTTGTATTTTTGGACGAGCCCCCAAATATAAGGCTAGTTGCCTTAGTTTTATTGTTATATAGTAAGTTTTAATATAAGTTTAAGTATAATATAAGTTTAAGCTAATTGATTATTGATAATTTTAACACTGCTGAGCACTACAACACGCACGGCTGTTCTGCTTTTCTGCTGATCACGGTTCTGCTCGTACTACTGCTGTTCTCGTACTGCTTGTTCCTTCTGTCGACTCCGATTTCTGCTCACGTCGGCTACTCGATAATTTTACGTCGACCAATCGATATCTGCTCACACCGATATATCGATGTCCGATCACACCGACTCATCGCCCTTTCCATCTTACATACATGTGAAGTATGGCACTACTGGTTGCTGGCAACGAGTGGCAACGCGAGCTTAGTGAAAGGATACGGCAGCACTGATCATGAAAGCGAGATCGACGAGAAGTTAGTTGGTGTGTCTGCGTTGATAGGAACAGTTGTCCTCAAATCGTGTTGAACATTATTCTGTTTAATTTATCATTACTTCATTACTTTTATATTTTCTATCAATAAATTACTCTACTTTGTTACATTTGGGGGCTCAACCGTCTGAAGTTCGGTATTGTAAAACAGAATTAATTGTGTTGAAACGGCGTTGAAAACCAAATCGAGTGTACATAACATATTGTCGAGTCGCGATGAATGTGTGTGTGCATGTGTGTGCATGTGAACAATGAAAAAAACAGCTGCAATAGAAAAAGCTAAAGTTGAAAGAGGACAGAAATATACGCTGCGAAGCAGAGAGACAGTGAAGACAGAAGAAGTGAAAATCAAATCGGTGGAACTTGCGAGAAATAGCGCAACAAACAGAGTGAAGAAAGAAGAAGAAAAAAAAGAATTATTGGAAGTTGCAAGCAATAGCACAAAGGAACAAAGTGAAATTGAACTGGCGAAAATGGAGCAGATGATTGAGCAAAATCAAGTGAATTTGCAACAAATAATTCAATTATTAAACTTAAAAATTCAAGCCGATGAAATAGACCGGCAAGAGCCAAAAGTGTCGGTAGAAGGGTTTTCTAAAGTTGTGCCAGATTTTGATGGAGAGTCAGTGCCAGTGGAATATTGGTTTAATAATTTCGAGCTAAACGCAGACGCATACGGGTTAAACGAAAAGCAAAAATACGTAAATGCGCGATCGAAAATGACAAAAACGGCTCAGTTGTTCCTTGAATCTGTATTTGTATGTAGTTACGGAGAACTAAAAAGCAAGCTGTTAAATGAGTTCAAAAGAGAATATGAAAGTGCAGAGATACATACAAAACTCAACGAAAGAAAGAAACAAGATGTTGAAAGTTTCCAAGAATATGTGCTGCAGATGAGAAAAATTGCTGCCTTGGGTAACGTCGAAACAAAGTCAATTATTCGCTACATAGTAAATGGCTTAAATATTGCAAAAGAGTTTAAATATAACATGTACGGCTGCAAGACTTTTGAGGAACTAAAAGAAAAATACTGTGACTATGAGTGTGTAAAAGATGTTGAAAACCAAAAAGACGATAATAAAGAAAGAAAGCGTAACCAGAACAGCGACAACTCTAAAAACCAATCTCGTTGCTTTAATTGTGGTTCAGTCGATCATATGCGTAAAGACTGCGTAGCTAAAACGAAGTGCTTCAAGTGTCAAGAAGATGGACACATTTCGTTAAATTGTCCTAACACTGTAAAAGCCGTTCAAGTTGTTAAAGCAGATAAGCGACTAAAAATTATAAAACTAAACAACGTTGAGGTATCATGCCTGGTTGATACAGGAGCCGATGTGTCTATAGTGAAGTTCTCAGTTTATAAACGATTGCCTGCAGTGGAGCTCAATAAATGTACATCTGTTCTGCGTGGTATGGGAAAAGTCAGTACAATTCCGTTGGGCGAATTCGAAGGAGTCGTAACAGTGGACGATGTTCAGTCGCTTCAAAAGTTCATTGTGGTACCAGACAACAAGATTGAATTTGATGCACTGGTTGGATATGATTTTGTGTCAAAGTTTCATTTTGCCCTGAATGAAAATGGATTCAACTTTTCGTCGTCGTCAGCTCAGGAGGATCACGCTGACCTTAATCAGATGAGTATTTATAATATCGTTGAAACAAAAGTTGATAAAAATGCTCCCCCGCAGTACAAACCGAGCATTGAGTCGCTGAAGCAGCGGAGCAGCGTACGTGGCGATGCGAGCAGCAAGGAACGCTTGCAGCTGGAGCGTGAGCTGCAGGAGGCGCGTCAACAGCTTCAAACGAGTATTGCGACCATGAGCGAAGCACAAAGGCGTGAGCAAAAGTTGCAGAAAGACCTAGCCAAGTTGCAACTGGAACAGCAGCAACAGAGCAGCGACAACAAGGTGGCCATGAAGGAGCTGCAAGAGCGACTAGAGATCACAAACACCGAGCTGCAGCACAAGGAGCAGTTGGCACGAGAAGATGAACAAAAGATCGCCGACTTGAAGACGCTAGTCGAGACCATTCGGGTGGCCAATGCCAATTTATCGGCCAAAAATGCGGAGCTTTCGACAGTGCTGGAAGTGTTGCAGGCAGAGAAGAACGAAATGATGCAAAGCTTTGAGTTGTTCGAGATGGAGGCGGACATGAATGCCGGAAGACTTGTTGAGAAGCTGCACGGCATGAAGCAGGAGCTGGAGCAATCGCACAGCGCACTTAAGTTGCAGAAGAGCAGCAACAAGCAGTTGCAGGAGCAACTGCAGGAGGTGCAACAAACCGATCAGAATTTGCAAGGCACCGCTGTCGAGGTAGCTGAGCAACTGCGTCAGCTGAATCAGTCGATTGGTGAATTGCAGAAAACTGTGCATCAAATGCAGTACGACGAAAAGCGAAAACAGGTGTATGACTATAAAGAAGGTGACTTAGTTGCTGTGAAGCGAACACAATTCCTTGCTGGGAGGAAATTGCACAATAATTACCTTGGTCCATATGAGGTAATAGAAGTGAAACGCAATGGGTGTTTTGAAGTCAGAAAAGCTGCACAGATCGAGGGGCCCAATATTACTATCACAAGTTCTGACAATATGAAGCTGTGGCAGTACGTCGGGTACAACGATGATTGTTTGTCGTCTGGGACAGACGATGCTTATCAGGATGGCCGAATGTGAAGTATGGCACTACTGGTTGCTGGCAACGAGTGGCAACGCGAGCTTAGTGAAAGGATACGGCAGCACTGATCATGAAAGCGAGATCGACGAGAAGTTAGTTGGTGTGTCTGCGTTGATAGGAACAGTTGTCCTCAAATCGTGTTGAACATTATTCTGTTTAATTTATCATTACTTCATTACTTTTATATTTTCTATCAATAAATTTCTCTACTTTGTTACATACATACACATATACATGTGTATATATGGGAGAGAGGGGGCAGCAGCGGTAGTAGTAGGAATGAGGTGGCAAACGTATGATCGGCGCGCGACCGTTAAGAGAAGGATAGCAGTAGTAGCAAGCAGCAATGTATGTGTGTGTATGTATGTATACTAGAATGTATGTATATGTAAGCAAGCAAGCAACGGCGCCAACAATATTTTACTATTGGTGACAATTAACAAATTAACAAACAGCGATAGCGAAAATATATTTGTAACATATAATATAATATGATTTGGCCGGAATTGCGGCAGTAGAAAATTTTTTGGCCGACAATTGCGGCAGTTAATATTATTTAATTTTGATTTCTAGGTGAAGAGTTTTTATTTTGTTAGTCGACGGCACGACTTTCGTTGTCGATAGTAATATCGCCAACTCGCTATTTTGCTGTTTTTGTTGTTGTTGTGTTGTTGTTGTTGTTGTTGCTGCTGCTGCTGCTGCTGCACATATATAAAGCGCGAGGAAAACTTTTTTCCCGCTCAAATATTTAACAATTTTAATAAAATATGTATAATTCAAAGAAAACAAATATACTAATTGGGTATGTATATATGAGTAAGTAAGTAATGTTGGTATGTAAATACCAGAGAACGGAACGGGTATACAAGTTAACAGACAAAACATTTCGAAACCCAAACAACAAATCCCACAAGTCCAAAATGCAGACTCAGCGTCTGACCAACTTCCTGCACGAGTGCACCTGCAAACATTCCAAGAAGACCCAAGCCAAGTTGCCCAATACATCCGCCACATGCCGGTGCAAGCAATTCCAAGAATAAGAAGCATTGCACCCAATTCACCAACCAAAGCAGCGCTGTCAACGCCGCTGCTGAAACTCGCAGCTTTATATAGGGCTAGCTTTAGAATTAGTCTTTAGTCTTTAATTCAATTTCAATAAAGAACGGTTCCATCGGAATCGTAATGAAATATATTTTTGTTATTATTTTTAAATAAATAATTAACTGGCGCCCGAGCAGGGACCGGAAAGTTCGCGTATCGATAGTGCAAAACCGTATCTAAGTGCGCCAAAGAACATTTTCGGTCAAATCGCGTTACGATAGAGCAAAACAGTTTCTAAGTGCGTGAAAGCGAATAGTGCATCGACAGAGCAAAACAGTTTCTAAGTGCGCGATTCAAACCAAGTTATTATCCCAATAAAGGCTCGTGATAATCAATCACTGGGAAATAACAATAAGCCAAAAGGACGTTAATTCGACCAAGTGCGACCAAAGCAATTAAATTTGCAAAAACTTCGCGACTATTAAATTAGTCAGTTGAAGGAACAGTTCAAACAATCTCGGCAATTAAGTTAGCCAACATAAACCTGTACCAAGCCATTAAGTTAGCTAGTGTAACAGGTGAGGTTGTGAGAACTGCATCGGTGGACCACATATATCTGCAAGATACGTTCTCAGAATACTCTCCAGGAGGTATGGATCACGGAGCCCCAGTAGCAGCTGCAAAAAGGAACAACCCCGTCCCATCAGGAAAGGTGGCCACATCATTGCTAATGTAAGCTAGATATAAGAAATTTTACAAAGAAAAGAAAACAAAAACGGAAATTAAAAACATAAAGCAAAGTGTAAAAATACAAGACTCCAAGGAGTCCATATAGAATATAGCAAATCGCAAGCAAATGAATAAAACTAAAAGCGAAAAGCAAAATTAAAAAAAAAATATATAAGAAAAGAAACAAATCATTGCAAGGTAAACAAGACTCAAAAGAGTCCATAGTAAAAGAGTAAATAACATAAATAAGTGTAAAGCGATAAATCAAACAAAAAGATCACAACGGTGATATAACTTATTCCAACTTTGCGATTCCCAAGGGACCCTCCAATGTAGAAGGAAAAAACCATCCACTGGTTATAAACTTATAATATAAAACAAAAAAAAAAAACCCAAAAAAAAAAAAAAGGAAAAATATAGCGTTTAAATTTCATCTTATCGCTTATGGCCAATCGTCATAACTTAATTCGACCCCCCATATTAGATCCTGAAGAAATAGAACAAGTGAACGAAGCACAAAGACAACGTTCAATTGAGAGACAAAACAATAGGCATTTAGAACATCAACAAAACAGACCCACCATGAACGAAGATAACAGAGCCGCTCTAACAGCCGCTATAAGCGAAATATTAGCCGAACAATTGCCAATATTATTAAGACAACATACCAATCCTGTAGAAGATTTTCTAAGTCTCCCAGATCATGTTATTGCGCCAGAACATCAAAGAAATTTGACAGATCTTGACAGAGTACCCGACATAGCAAAAGGTTTGCGTGAGTTTAGTGGAAACCCCGAAGAATTTAGCTCATGGAAAAAAAAGTGTAGAGCGTGTTTTACAAGCATATAACTCATACCAAGGTACGCCCAAATATCATAATATCTTGCACACCATCCGAGACAAGATAACGAAAAGTGCAGACCAAGCTTTAGAAGCATATAAGGTACCGCTTAACTGGGATGCCATGTGTAGATGTCTTTCGCTGCATTATGCAGATAAACGAGACATAGCAACCCTAGAATATGAAATGACTACATTAGTACAAGGTACGAATCAATCAGTGGAAGATTTCCATAAAGACGTATACAGACACTTGTCCCTAATTTTAAATAAAACGAGTAGCATGGATATTGACAGAAACGGGGAAGCAATGTTGACAAAATTATACAGAGACAAAGCTCTAGACACTTTCATTCGAGGGCTACAAGGTGACTTGCCTCGGCTATTATGCATGAAAGAACCAGCAGACTTACCTACCGCACTACATCTCTGCTTAAAAAATGGAAAATCAAACCTTTAGGTCGAAACATGCCACTTTTAAAGGACATCCGACACATTTTAGAAACAGTAATAGTAAACCCATACCAGCCCCACGGAATGTCATCCTCTCAAACAGACAACCACCACCAATCCCTTTCAGACAACAACAGCCACGACAATACTTACACTACGGACAACTACCACCAATTCTGGGTATCAACCAATTGCCAACCCACGGCAATACACTGTTGTCACAACCTCTCAACAGGTTGCACCACCTAGGCCAATGGCCCCGAAACCGCTACCGCGTCCAGAACCAATGGATGTGGATTCCAGCGTTCAAACGAAATTCGTCAACTACATGAACAGACCACGATTTGAAGCTGGGAAAAGACCCCCCGGTCCTATACCAGACGGACAGAAACGACAGAGAAACTTTAACATACAGACAAACAACGACGAAATAACAGAACCTTCGACAGTAACTTACGATACCACAACTAATTATGAACAAGCAGTCGCTGAATACGAGATACACGCAGACGTAGAACAAACAATAGAAGAATACGTAGAACAAGTAGACCAATATGACAACAACTATGAAGATGACACTTGCGAATTTTATGACTACTCTGCACAAAATATTTTTAGAGTAAAGAGTTCCTCTCTCCCATACTTTACTTGTAGATTGAGGAACGGCAAAATAATTAAAATTCTCATTGACACTGGATCTAATAGAAATTACATCAAGCCGAAATTTGTAGAAAACCCCACTCCAAATAAAAACCCTTTTCACGCCGTCTCGATAGGAGGCAATACACTGGTAACACACCACAAAAATGCCAACTTGTTCAATATAACAGATGTTGAGGTGAAATTTTTCTTATTAAAAGACCTAGAAACTTTTGATGCTTTTTTAGGTAACGACACCTTAAAGGAATTAGGAGCAGAAATAAATCCAAGTAAAAACCTAATGATAATCAAAAACAAGATAAAAATCCCTTTAAAAGAACAAATCTTCAAAGCAGTAAATACAATAGTACTAAGAACAAGCCACCTGTCAGAAACACAGAAAACAAATCTAAACCAACTCTTAAAAAAATTTCCAAACCTCTTCGCCAATCCAAATCAAAAACTGACCTACACAACCAAGGTACAAAATCGCGCCCGCTATATTTCAGCGAGCTTTGGATGACATACTTCATGAACATATCGGTAAGATATGTTTCATTTACATAGACGATATCATCATATTTAGTAAAGATGATGAATCCCATTACAGGAACTTGGAGTTAATTTTTCGAACTTTACAAGATGCCAACATGAAATGTCAGTTAGATAAATGCAAGTTCATGAAGAATAAAGTCGAATTTCTAGGTTTTGTAATTTCCGATAAAGGCATCGAAACAAATCCAAATAAAGTCGCAGCGATAGCCAACTATCCCTGCCCTAAAACTCTAAAAGAGCTGAGATCTTTTCTTGCACTCTCCGGCTACTACCGAAGATTCATACAAAGTTATGCTAAGTTAGCAAAACCCCTTACGTCTCTTTTAAGGGGGGAAGATGGACACGTGTCCAAAAACAGGTCATCAAAAAAAACCAATTACTCTTGACTCCGAAGCATTGAAGGCTTTTCAAAAACTACGAAGTTGTCTTATTTCAAAGGAAATAATTCTTCGCTATCCAGATTTTACTAAAGAATTTCACTTGACAACGGACGCGTCTAATTACGCAATAGGAGCAGTCCTATCGCAAGACAACCAACCAATTTCATTCCTATCGAGAACACTAGCAAAAGCAGAAGAAAACTATGCAGCTAACGAAAAAGAAATGCTGGCCATCATCTGGTCACTTAAAGCTCTCAAAAATTATTTATATGGGAAAGCAAAAGTCAAAATATTCACCGACCACCAATCCCTAACACATTCCTTGAGCAGTTGGAACGGAAATGCTAGAATTAAAAGATGGAAATCCTACCTAGAAGAATATGACTACGAAATATTCTACAAACCAGGAAAGGAGAACGTCGTAGCTGACGCACTCTCGAGAATATCAACTGATCAAATCAATTCCATAGCCTCAACTCAGCATAGTGCAGAAAGCTCAAGTCACGAACTAATACCCAGTATGGAAGTCCCCATTAATGTTCTCAAGAACCAAATATTTCTTAACAAGCAGATAAATCCGACTACATATTCTCTATACCATTCCCCACGTTCCATCGACACGAAATATACAAAAAGGAATTTAACGACAAAGAATTAGTAGAAACTCTTAAAAAAATACCTCAACCCTTCGGTTATAAATTGCATCCAAACAACTGAGGATATAATGGGGAAAATACAACTATTATATCCTAAATATTTCAAAAACGTCAAAACCCGATTCTCTCAATCCATGACTGTAGACCTCACCAACGAATCTAGACAAGAGGAGGAAATCCTCAAAATCCACAATAGAGCACACCGCAGTGCCGAAGAAAATAAAATTCAATTAGCAGAAAAATTCTACTTCCCCAAAATGAAACAAAAAAAAAGCAACATAGTAAGGCAATGCAAAATTTGTAAGGAATCTAAATATGACCGACATCCCCCTAATCCAGAAATAAAAAAAACTCCAATACCAGAATATCCCGGTCACATCATTCACATCGACATTTACTCAACCAAAGGCCATTTAGTTCTTACAAGCAATAGATAAATTCTCAAAACTAGCACAGGCACGCATAATCAATTCAAAAGCAATAGAAGACATTCGAACACCACTTAGGGACATTATTTTCTATTATGGAGTTCCTAAGTTCGTTGTAATAGATAATGAGAAATCTCTCAACTCAAGGTCCATAAAATTCATGCTTGAGGATCAGTTAAATATTACAATTTACACTGCGCCACCATATAAGAGTACAGTTAATGGACAAGTAGAAAGGTTCCATTCGACACTTTCCGAAGTAATGAGATGCTTACAGAAAGAAAACCACCACAGAACCTTCGAAGAACTTCTAGATAGAGCCGTATACGAATATAACTACTCTTTCCATTCCACAACCAAAAAGCGACCATTAGAGGTATTCTTCGGAAGGAGAGTCACGACAAACCCAGACCAGTACGAACAGGCCAGACAAGACAATATTGACAAACTTAAGACAGCACAAAATAAAAATTTACAATTCCACAACAAAAGCAGAAACGAAATAATAACTTATGAGCCAGGACAAGAAATATATGTAAAAGTAAACACACGTTTAGGTTCAAAACTTTCCCCAAGATTTAAGAAAAAACTTGTTAAAGAAGATAAAAATACAAACATTTTAACAGAATCTGGAAGAATCGTACATAAAAGTAACATCAAATCATAATATTTGCAGGGTATTACTATGGACAATAACGGAAGCTACGATGGACATTACAAGCTACACGAACGCTCAGACAGTGACCAAAAAAACTAAAAACTAAAAGCGAAAAGCAAAATTAAAAAAAAAATATATAAGAAAAGAAACAAATCATTGCAAAGTAAACAAGACTCAAAAGAGTCCATAGTAAAAGAGTAAATAACATAAATAAGTGTAAAGCGATAAATCAAACAAAAAGATCACAACGGTGATATAACTTATTCCAACTTTGCGATTCCCAAGGGACCCTCCAAGGTAGAAGGAAAAAAACATCCACTGGTTATAAACTTATAATATAAAACAAAAAAAAAAAAAACAAAAAAAAAAAGGAATAATATAGCGTTTAAATTTCATCTTATCGCTTATGGCCAATCGTCATAACTTAATTCGACCCCCATATTAGATCCTGAAGAAATAGAACAAGTGAACGAAGCACAAAGACAACGTTCAATTGAGAGACAAAACAATAGGCATTTAGAACATCAACAAAACAGACCCACCATGAACGAAGATAACAGAGCCGCTCTAACAGCCGCTATAAGCGAAATATTAGCCGAACAATTGCCAATATTATTAAGACAACATACCAATCCTGTAGAAGATTTTCTAAGTCTCCCAGATCATGTTATTGCGCCAGAACATCAAAGAAATTTGACAGATCTTGACAGAGTACCCGACATAGCAAAAGGTTTGCGTGAGTTTAGTGGAAACCCCGAAGAATTTAGCTCATGGAAAAAAAGTGTAGAGCGTGTTTTACAAGCATATAACTCATACCAAGGTACGCCCAAATATCATAATATCTTGCACACCATCCGAGACAAGATAACGAAAAGTGCAGACCAAGCTTTAGAAGCATATAAGGTACCGCTTAACTGGGATGCCATGTGTAGATGTCTTTCGCTGCATTATGCAGATAAACGAGACATAGCAACCCTAGTATATGAAATGACTACATTAGTACAAGGTACGAATCAATCAGTGGAAGATTTCCATAAAGACGTATACAGACACTTGTCCCTAATTTTAAATAAAACGAGTAGCATGGATATTGACAGAAACGGGGAAGCAATGTTGACAAAATTATACAGAGACAAAGCTCTAGACACTTTCATTCGAGGGCTACAAGGTGACTTGCCTCGGCTATTAGGCATGAAAGAACCAGCAGACTTACCTACCGCACTACATCTCTGCTTAAAAATGGAAAATCAAACCTTTAGGTCGAAACATGCCACTTTTAAAGGACATCCGACACATTTTAGAAACAGTAATAGTAAACCCATACCAGCCCCACGGAATGTCATCCTCTCAAACAGACAACCACCACCAATCCCTTTCAGACAACAACAGCCACGACAATACTTACACTACGGACAACTACCACCAATTCTGGGTATCAACCAATTGCCAACCCACGGCAATACACTGTTGTCACAACCTCTCAACAGGTTGCACCACCTAGGCCAATGGCCCCGAAACCGCTACCGCGTCCAGAACCAATGGATGTGGATTCCAGCGTTCAAACGAAATTCGTCAACTACATGAACAGACCACGATTTGAAGCTGGGAAAAGACCCCCGGTCCTATACCAGACGGACAGAAACGACAGAGAAACTTTAACATACAGACAAACAACGACGAAATAACAGAACCTTCGACAGTAACTTACGATACCACAACTAATTATGAACAAGCAGTCGCTGAATACGAGATACACGCAGACGTAGAACAAACAATAGAAGAATACGTAGAACAAGTAGACCAATATGACAACAACTATGAAGATGACACTTGCGAATTTTATGACTACTCTGCACAAAATATTTTAGAGTAAAGAGTTCCTCTCTCCCATACTTTACTTGTAGATTGAGGAACGGCAAAATAATTAAAATTCTCATTGACACTGGATCTAATAGAAATTACATCAAGCCGAAATTTGTAGAAAACCCCACTCCAAATAAAAACCCTTTTCACGCCGTCTCGATAGGAGGCAATACACTGGTAACACACCACAAAAAGGCCAACTTGTTCAATATAACAGATGTTGAGGTGAAATTTTTCTTATTAAAAAGACCTAGAAACTTTTGATGCTTTTTTAGGTAACGACACCTTAAAGGAATTAGGAGCAGAAATAAATCCAAGTAAAAAACCTAATGATAATCAAAAACAAGATAAAAATCCCTTTAAAAGAACAAATCTTCGAAGCAGTAAATACAATAATATGACCGACATCCCCCTAATCCAGAAATAAAAAAAACTCCAATACCAGAATATCCCGGTCACATCATTCACATCGACATTTACTCAACCAAAGGCCATTTAGTTCTTACAGCAATAGATAAATTCTCAAAACTAGCATAGGCACGCATAATCAATTCAAAAGCAATAGAAGACATTCGAACACCACTTAGGGACATTATTTTCTATTATGGAGTTCCTAAGTTCGTTGTAATAGATAATGAGAAATCTCTCAACTCAAGGTCCATAAAATTCATGCTTAAGGATCAGTTAAATATTACAATTTACACTGCGCCACCATATAAGAGTACAGTTAATGGACAAGTAGAAAGGTTCCATTCGACACTTTCCGAAGTAATGAGATGCTTACAGAAAGAAAACCACCACAGAACCTTCGAAGAACTTCTAGATAGAGCCGTATACGAATATAACTACTCTTTCCATTCCACAACCAAAAAGCGACCATTAGAGGTATTCTTCGGAAGGAGAGTCACGACAAACCCAGACCAGTACGAACAGGCCAGACAAGACAATATTGACAAACTTAAGACAGCACAAAATAAAAATTTACAATTCCACAACAAAAGCAGAAACGAAATAATAACTTATGAGCCAGGACAAGAAATATATGTAAAAGTAAACACACGTTTAGGTTCAAAACTTTCCCCAAGATTTAAGAAAGAACTTGTTAAAGAAGATAAAAATACAAACATTTTAACAGAATCTGGAAGAATCGTACATAAAAGTAACATCAAATCATAATATTTGCAGGTATTACTATGGACAATAACGGAAGCTACGATGGACATTACAAGCTACACGAACGCTCAGACAGTGACCAAAAAAACTAAAAGCGAAAAGCAAAATTAAAAAAAAAATATATAAGAAAAGAAACAAATCATTGCAAAGTAAACAAGACTCAAAAGAGTCCATAGTAAAAGAGTAAATAACATAAATAAGTGTAAAGCGATAAATCAAACAAAAAGATCACAACGGTGATATAACTTATTCCAACTTTGCGATTCCCAAGGGACCCTCCAAGGTAGAAGGAAAAAACCATCCACTGGTTATAAACTTATAATATAAAACAAAAAAAAAAAACAAAAAAAAAGGAATAATATATAGCGTTTAAATTTCATCTTATCGCTTATGGCCAATCGTCATAACTTAATTCGACCCCCCATATTAGATCCTGAAGAAATAGAACAAGTGAACGAAGCACAAAGACAACGTTCAATTGAGAGACAAAACAATAGGCATTTAGAACATCAACAAAACAGACCCACCATGAACGAAGATAACAGAGCCGCTCTAACAGCCGCTATAAGCGAAATATTAGCCGAACAATTGCCAATATTATTAAGACAACATACCAATCCTGTAGAAGATTTCTAAGTCTCCCAGATCATGTTATTGCGCCAGAACATCAAAGAAATTTGACAGATCTTGACAGAGTACCCGACATAGCAAAAGGTTTGCGTGAGTTTAGTGGAAACCCCGAAGAATTTAGCTCATGGAAAAAAAGTGTAGAGCGTGTTTTACAAGCATATAACTCATACCAAGGTACGCCCAAATATCATAATATCTTGCACACCATCCGAGACAAGATAACGAAAAGTGCAGACCAAGCTTTAGAAGCATATAAGGTACCGCTTAACTGGGATGCCATGTGTAGATGTCTTTCGCTGCATTATGCAGATAAACGAGACATAGCAACCCTAGTATATGAAATGACTACATTAGTACAAGGTACGAATCAATCAGTGGAAGATTTCCATAAAGACGTATACAGACACTTGTCCCTAATTTTAAATAAAACGAGTAGCATGGATATTGACAGAAACGGGGAAGCAATGTTGACAAAATTATACAGAGACAAAGCTCTAGACACTTTCATTCGAGGGCTACAAGGTGACTTGCCTCGGCTATTAGGCATGAAAGAACCAGCAGACTTACCTACCGCACTACATCTCTGCTTAAAAATGGAAAATCAAACCTTTAGGTCGAAACATGCCACTTTTAAAGGACATCCGACACATTTTAGAAACAGTAATAGTAAACCCATACCAGCCCCACGGAATGTCATCCTCTCAAACAGACAACCACCACCAATCCCTTTCAGACAACAACAGCCACGACAATACTTACACTACGGACAACTACCACCAATTCTGGGTATCAACCAATTGCCAACCCACGGCAATACACTGTTGTCACAACCTCTCAACAGGTTGCACCACCTAGGCCAATGGCCCCGAAACCGCTACCGCGTCCAGAACCAATGGATGTGGATTCCAGCGTTCAAACGAAATTCGTCAACTACATGAACAGACCACGATTTGAAGCTGGGAAAAGACCCCCCGGTCCTATACCAGACGGACAGAAACGACAGAGAAACTTTAACATACAGACAAACAACGACGAAATAACAGAACCTTCGACAGTAACTTACGATACCACAACTAATTATGAACAAGCAGTCGCTGAATACGAGATACACGCAGACGTAGAACAAACAATAGAAGAATACGTAGAACAAGTAGACCAATATGACAACAACTATGAAGATGACACTTGCGAATTTTATGACTACTCTGCACAAAATATTTTAGAGTAAAGAGTTCCTCTCTCCCATACTTTACTTGTAGATTGAGGAACGGCAAAAATAATTAAAATTCTCATTGACACTGGATCTAATAGAAATTACATCAAGCCGAAATTTGTAGAAAACCCCACTCCAAATAAAAACCCCTTTTCACGCCGTCTCGATAGGAGGCAATACACTGGTAACACACCACAAAAAGGCCAACTTGTTCAATATAACAGATGTTGAGGTGAAATTTTTCTTATTAAAAGACCTAGAAACTTTTGATGCTTTTTTAGGTAACGACACCTTAAAGGAATTAGGAGCAGAAATAAATCCAAGTAAAAACCTAATGATAATCAAAAACAAGATAAAAATCCCTTTAAAAGAACAAATCTTCGAAGCAGTAAATACAATAATATGACCGACATCCCCCTAATCCAGAAATAAAAAAAACTCCAATACCAGAATATCCCGGTCACATCATTCACATCGACATTTACTCAACCAAAGGCCATTTAGTTCTTACAGCAATAGATAAATTCTCAAAACTAGCATAGGCACGCATAATCAATTCAAAAGCAATAGAAGACATTCGAACACCACTTAGGGACATTATTTTCTATTATGGAGTTCCTAAGTTCGTTGTAATAGATAATGAGAAATCTCTCAACTCAAGGTCCATAAAATTCATGCTTAAGGATCAGTTAAATATTACAATTTACACTGCGCCACCATATAAGAGTACAGTTAATGGACAAGTAGAAAGGTTCCATTCGACACTTTCCGAAGTAATGAGATGCTTACAGAAAGAAAACCACCACAGAACCTTCGAAGAACTTCTAGATAGAGCCGTATACGAATATAACTACTCTTTCCATTCCACAACCAAAAAAGCGACCATTAGAGGTATTCTTCGGAAGGAGAGTCACGACAAACCCAGACCAGTACGAACAGGCCAGACAAGACAATATTGACAAACTTAAGACAGCACAAAATAAAAATTTACAATTCCACAACAAAAGCAGAAACGAAATAATAACTTATGAGCCAGGACAAGAAATATATGTAAAAGTAAACACACGTTTAGGTTCAAAACTTTCCCCAAGATTTAAGAAAGAACTTGTTAAAGAAGATAAAAATACAAACATTTTAACAGAATCTGGAAGAATCGTACATAAAAGTAACATCAAATCATAATATTTGCAGGGTATTACTATGGACAATAACGGAAGCTACGATGGACATTACAAGCTACACGAACGCTCAGACAGTGACCAAAAAAACTAAAAGCGAAAAGCAAAATTAAAAAAAAAATATATAAGAAAAGAAACAAATCATTGCAAAGTAAACAAGACTCAAAAGAGTCCATAGTAAAAGAGTAAATAACATAAATAAGTGTAAAGCGATAAATCAAACAAAAAAGATCACAACGGTGATATAACTTATTCCAACTTTGCGATTCCCAAGGGACCCTCCAAGGTAGAAGGAAAAAAACCATCCACTGGTTATAAACTTATAATATAAAACAAAAAAAAAAACACAAAAAAAAAAGGAATAATATAGCGTTTAAATTTCATCTTATCGCTTATGGCCAATCGTCATAACTTAATTCGACCCCCATATTAGATCCTGAAGAAATAGAACAAGTGAACGAAGCACAAAGACAACGTTCAATGAGAGACAAAACAATAGGCATTTAGAACATCAACAAAACAGACCCACCATGAACGAAGATAACAGAGCCGCTCTAACAGCCGCTATAAGCGAAATATTAGCCGAACAATTGCCAATATTATTAAGACAACATACCAATCCTGTAGAAGATTTTCTAAGTCTCCCAGATCATGTTATTGCGCCAGAACATCAAAGAAATTTGACAGATCTTGACAGAGTACCCGACATAGCAAAAGGTTTGCGTGAGTTTAGTGGAAACCCCGAAGAATTTAGCTCATGGAAAAAAAGTGTAGAGCGTGTTTTACAAGCATATAACTCATACCAAGGTACGCCCAAATATCATAATATCTTGCACACCATCCGAGGACAAGATAACGAAAAGTGCAGACCAAGCTTTAGAAGCATATAAGGTACCGCTTAACTGGGATGCCATGTGTAGATGTCTTTCGCTGCATTATGCAGATAAACGAGACATAGCAACCCCTAGTATATGAAATGACTACATTAGTACAAGGTACGAATCAATCAGTGGAAGATTTCCATAAAGACGTATACAGACACTTGTCCCTAATTTTAAATAAAACGAGTAGCATGGATATTGACAGAAACGGGGAAGCAATGTTGACAAAATTATACAGAGACAAAGCTCTAGACACTTTCATTCGAGGGCTACAAGGTGACTTGCCTCGGCTATTAGGCATGAAAGAACCAGCAGACTTACCTACCGCACTACATCTCTGCTTAAAAATGGAAAATCAAACCTTTAGGTCGAAACATGCCACTTTTAAAGGACATCCGACACATTTTAGAAACAGTAATAGTAAACCCATACCAGCCCCACGGAATGTCATCCTCTCAAACAGACAACCACCACCAATCCCTTTCAGACAACAACAGCCACGACAATACTTACACTACGGACAACTACCACCAATTCTGGTATCAACCAATTGCCAACCCACGGCAATACACTGTTGTCACAACCTCTCAACAGTTGCACCACCTAGGCCAATGGCCCCGAAACCGCTACCGCGTCCAGAACCAATGGATGTGGATTCCAGCGTTCAAACGAAATTCGTCAACTACATGAACAGACCACGATTTGAAGCTGGGAAAGACCCCCCGGTCCTATACCAGACGGACAGAAACGACAGAGAAACTTTAACATACAGACAAACAACGACGAAATAACAGAACCTTCGACAGTAACTTACGATACCACAACTAATTATGAACAAGCAGTCGCTGAATACGAGATACACGCAGACGTAGAACAAACAATAGAAGAATACGTAGAACAAGTAGACCAATATGACAACAACTATGAAGATGACACTTGCGATTTTATGACTACTCTGCACAAAATATTTTAGAGTAAAGAGTTCCTCTCTCCCATACTTTACTTGTAGATTGAGGAACGGCAAAATAATTAAAATTCTCATTGACACTGGATCTAATAGAAATTACATCAAGCCGAAATTTGTAGAAAACCCCACTCCAAATAAAAACCCTTTTCACGCCGTCTCGATAGGAGGCAATACACTGGTAACACACACCACAAAAAGGCCAACTTGTTCAATATAACAGATGTTGAGGTGAAATTTTTCTTATTAAAAGACCTAGAAACTTTTGATGCTTTTTTAGGTAACGACACCTTAAAGGAATTAGGAGCAGAAATAAATCCAAGTAAAAACCTAATGATAATCAAAACAAGATAAAAATCCCTTTTAAAAGAACAAATCTTCGAAGCAGTAAATACAATAATATGACCGACATCCCCCTAATCCAGAAATAAAAAAAACTCCAATACCAGAATATCCCGGTCACATCATTCACATCGACATTTACTCAACCAAAGGCCATTTAGTTCTTACAGCAATAGATAAATTCTCAAAACTAGCATAGGCACGCATAATCAATTCAAAAGCAATAGAAGACATTCGAACACGCACTTAGGGACATT
>NW_026263616.1:0-40529 GCF_009650485.2 Drosophila albomicans
ATGTAGTAAAGAATACCAACCACAGTGGACCCCCACTTATCGTAAAAGGCGATTAAGGAGGTACGGCACCAACGTTAACTGTTTGGAGTTTAATTGGTAGTATAGTAGCAAATACGACACCTGACCAGAGGTGATTTTCTGGTACCACGGGAACCAGGTGCCTGCGGACTTGTCCGTCCTGGTATTTGGTGCGGCCCTTCGGGAGTATCGTGGTGGCTGTGGTAGTCCAAAGCGGACAATGAGGATTATACTCAGCGTGGAGTTGCGTACGTATCAACCGGTTGCCGATAACCAAAAATCGGAAGAGGTTTTAGGTGGGCCTCGCTCCCCACACAGGAGGAAGTGTCCAGTCCAAACAACTGGCCTTCAAATGTGTACCTGCGGTGAATTCCAAGGGGGCGCTGATCAACGCTTAATTTGATTCCTAAGCTCGGGCTTCGTGGGATTAAGCCAACATGGCAGGTGCTCACGTTAAACTCGAGTTTATTTCTGTCCCTATCTACTATCTAGCGAAACCACAGCCAAGGGAACGGGCTTGGAATAATTAGCGGGGAAAGAAGACCCTTTTGAGCTTGACTCTAATCTGGCAGTGTAAGGAGACATAAGAGGTGTAGAATAAGTGGGAGATATTAAATTTCGGTTTAGTATCGACAATGAAATACCACTACTCTTATTGTTTCCTTACTTACTTGATTAAATGGAACGTGTATCATTTCCTAGCCATTATACGGATATATTTATTATATCTTATGGTATTGGGTTTTGATGCAAGCTTCTTGATCAAAGTATCACGAGTTTGTTATATAATCGCAAACAAATTCATTAATGAGAGAGTGCATTTATGTGTTCTTAAATTTAAAATTTGGTATAACTCCAATTACTCAGGTATGATCCAATTCAAGGACATTGCCAGGTAGGGAGTTTGACTGGGGCGGTACATCTCTCAAATAATAACGGAGGTGTCCCAAGGCCAGCTCAGTGCGGACAGAAACCACACATAGAGCAAAAGGGCAAATGCTGACTTGATCTCGGTGTTCAGTACACACAGGGACAGCAAAAGCTCGGCCTATCGATCCTTTTGGTTTAAAGAGTTTTTAACAAGAGGTGTCAGAAAAGTTACCATAGGGATAACTGGCTTGTGGCGGCCAAGCGTTCATAGCGACGTCGCTTTTTGATCCTTCGATGTCGGCTCTTCCTATCATTGTGAAGCAAAATTCACCAAGCGTTGGATTGTTCACCCATGCAAGGGAACGTGAGCTGGGTTTAGACCGTCGTGAGACAGGTTAGTTTTACCCTACTAATGACAAAACGTTGTTGCGACAGCATTCCTGCGTAGTACGAGAGGAACCGCAGGTACGGACCAATGGCACAATACTTGTTCGAGCGAACAGTGGTATGACGCTACGTCCGTTGGATTATGCCTGAACGCCTCTAAGGTCGTATCCGTGCTGGACTGCAATGATAAATAAGGGGCAATTTGCATTGTATGGCTTCTAAACCATTAAAAGTTTATTATTCATTTAATAGACGACGATGGATGTGATGCCAATGTTACATATAACATAGTAAATTGGGAGGATCTTCGATCACCTGGTGCCGCGCTAGTTATATATTTAAAACATTATTTAATACAATGACAAAGCCTTGAATCAATTGTAAACGACTTTTATAACAGGCAAGGTGTTGTAAGTGGTTGAGCAGCTGCCATACTGCGATCCACTGAAGCTTATCCTTTGCTTGACGATTCGATAAAATATATATGTTTAAGGCATATATAAAAAAATATTATATATATATTTATATATATAAATATGCAAAATTGTATGCATAATTATTAATTATGTGTTATACAATTACGCATATAAGAAGAAAATTTTTATAATATATAAATATATATATATATATATAAATAAATAATATATCTATGTGTACAAATATACTTGTGTATTTTAAATATGCATTTATTTAGTATGCGTTAGTTATATATATTTATTTGGTAGCAAAAGGAACGCCATTATATTAGTGGCGAAAATTAATAATATGCATAGTAAGTATATCTATGTATACAAAATACTTGCATATTTTTATATATGCATTTATTTATTATGCGTTGGTTATATATATTTATTTGGTAGCAAAAGGAACGCCATTATATTAGTGGCGAAAATTAAGAATATGCATAGTATATCTATGTGTACAAAATACTTGCGTATTTTATATATGCATTTATTTATAATGCGTTGGTTATATATATTTATTTGGTAGCAAAAGGAACGTCATCATATTAGTGGCGAAAATTAAGAATATGCAAAGGTATAACTATGTGTACAAAATACTTGCGTATTTTAAATATGCATTTATTTAGTATGCGTTAGTTATATATATTTATTTGGTAGCAAAAGGAACGCCATTATATTAGTGGCGAAAATTAAGAATATGCATAGTAAGTATATCTATGTATACAAAATACTTGCATATTTATATATGCATTTATTTATTATGCGTTGGTTATATATATTTATTTGGTAGCAAAAGGAACGCCATTATATTAGTGGCGAAAATCAAGAATATGCATAGTATATCTATGTGTACAAAATACTTGCGTATTTTATATATGCATTTATTTATTATGCGTTGGTTATATATATTTATTTGGTAGCAAAAGGAACGCCATTATATTAGTGGCGAAAATTAAGAATATGCATAGTATATCTATGTGTACAAAATACTTGCATATATATTTAAATATGCATTTATTTAGTATGCGTTAGTTATATATATATTTATTTGGTAGCAAAAGGAACGCCATCATATTAGTGGCGAAAATTAAGAATATGCATAGTATATCTATGTGTACAAAATACTTGTGTATTTTAAATATACATTTATATTTGCGTACGCAATTATATGAATTTGGTAGCCAGAAGGACGCCCATCATATTAGTGGCGAAAATTAAAAATATGCATGTATATCTATAAAAATAATATATATATTTATTTATCATATATATTTATATGTATCTATATGAACAGAATACTTGCGAATTTATATTTTAAGTATGCATTTATTATCATACACAATTTATGTGTTTGGTAGCAAAAGAACGCCATCATATTAGTGCACAAATTAAGACATGAGATATGAGTTCAACTTTGACAAAAAATTTCAACATATGAAAATTGAAGAAAAAACTTTTTAAATAGCATTTTATACTGTTTTATTAATATAATGAGATAAGATTTTGAATTTAACTTGAACTTGGTGAATTTTTTATTGAACTGCAGCCATATGATATGAGGTTCTACCGAGAGATGAGTTCAACTTTGACAAAAAATTTCAACATATGAAAATTGAAGAAAAAACTTTTTAAATATCATTTTATACAGTTTATTAATAAAATGAGATACAATTTTGAATTTAACTTGAGAAAAAAATTTTTTGGACTTGGTGAATTTTTTATTGAATTGCAGCCATATGATATGAGGTTCTACCGAGAGATGAGTTCAACTATGACAAAAAATTTCAACATATGAAAATTGAAGAAAAAACTTTTTAAATATCATTTTATACAGTTTATTAATATAATGAGATAAGATTTTGAATTTAACTTGAGAAAAAGATTTTTTTGACTTGGTGAATTTTTTATTGAACTGCAGCCATATGATATGAGGTTCTACCGAGAGATGAGTTCAACTTTGACAAAAAAATTTCAACATATGAAAATTGAAGAAAAAACCTTTTTAAATATCATTTTAAACAGTTTATTAATATAATGAGATAAGATTTTGAATTTAACTTGAGAAAAAGATTTTTTGGACTTGGTGAATTTTTTATTGAACTTCAGCCATATGATATGAGGTTCTACCGAGATATGAGTTCAACATTGAAAAAAATTTCAACATATGAAAATTGAAGAAAAAACTTTTTAAATATCATTTTTTATACAGTTTATTAATATAATGAGATACGATTTTGAATTTAACTTGAGAAAAAAAATTTTTTGGACTTGGTGAATTTTTTATTGAACTGCAGCCATATGATATGAGGTTCTACCGAGATATGAGTTCAACTTTGACAAAAAATTTCAACATATGAAAATTGAAGAAAAAACTTTTTATATATATCATTTTATATAGTTTATTAATAAAATGAGATAAGATTTTGAATTTAACTTGAGAAAAAAATTTTTTGGACTTGGTAAATTTTTTGACTTGGTGAATTTTTTATGAACTTCAGCCATATGATATGAGGTTCTACGAGATATGAGTTCAACTTTGACAAAAAATTTCAACATATGAAAATTGAAGAAAAAACTTTTTAAATATCATTTTATATAGTTTATTAATATAATGAGATAAGATTTTTAATTTAACTTGAGAAAAAATTTTTTTGGACTTGGTGAATTTTTTATTGAACTGCAGCCATATGATATGAGGTTCTACCGAGATATGAGTTCAACTTTGACAAAAAATTTCAACATATGAAAATTGTAGAGAAAAACTTTTTATCATCTTTACAGTTTTTTAATAAAAAGATAAGATTTTGAATTTAACTGAGAAAAAATTTTTTGACTTGGTGAAATTTTTATTGAACTGCAGCCATATATGATATGAGGTTCTACCGAGATATGAGTTCAACTTTGACAAAAATTTAAAACAATGTTAAACAATTTACGATTGTACTAGATGATACAAAATAATGAAGTTTTGCTGTTGTATTAAAAAAATAGTGCCACATAAAGATACATTAGGTGGTAGACCTTAGTAAAATGAGCGGGTTGTATAAAACGTGTCACAAAACCTATATAGGGTTTGAGGTCGGGCAGGCTTGTCATATGAGAAAAATTTTCACAAGTGAAATATATATGTCTATGTATATGGAGTGTAATGCCGGCATAAGTCATATATAAATAATATATGAAAATAATCATATAGAAGGCAATATGATTAAAAAAGTTAAAAAATAATGAAGTTTTACTGTTGCATTATTAAAATTAGTGCAACATAAAGATACATTAGGTGGTATACCTTAGTAAAATGAGCTGGTTGTAGAAAACGTGTCACAAAAACTATATAGGGGTGGTGATGTCGAGCAGGCATGTCATATGAGAAAAATTTCACAAGTGAAATATATATGACTATGTATATGGAGTGAGTCTTGCCGGCATAAGTCATATATAAATAATATATGAAAATAATCATATAGAAGGCAATATGATTAAAAAAAGTTTAAAAATAATGAAGTTTTACTGTTGTATTATTAAATTAGTGCAACAAAAAGATACGTTAGATGGTAATACTAAATAAAATAAGAGCATTGTAGAAAACGTGTCACAAAACCTATATAGGGGTGGTGAGGTCGGGCAGGCATGTCATATGAGAAAAATTTCACAAGTGAAATATATATGACTATTTATATGGAGTGTCATGCCGGCATAAGTCATATATAAATAATATATGAAAATAATCATATAGAAGGCAATATGATTAAAAAAGTTAAAAATAATGAAGTTTTACTGTTGCATTATTAAATTAGTGCAACATAAAGATACATTAGGTGGTATACCTTAGTAAAATGAGCTGGTTGTAGAAAACGTGTCACAAAACCTATATAGGGGTGGTGATGTCGAGCAGGCATGTCATATGAGAAAAATTTCACAAGTGAAATATATATGACTATGTATATGGAGTGAGTTGTCTTGCCGGCATAAGTCATATATAAATAATATATGAAAATAATCATATAGAAGGCAATATGATTAAAAAAGTAAAAAATAATGAAGTTTTACTGTTGCATT
Source organism: Drosophila albomicans (assembly GCF_009650485.2). Lineage (NCBI taxonomy): Eukaryota > Metazoa > Arthropoda > Insecta > Diptera > Drosophilidae > Drosophila > Drosophila albomicans. Next base: position 5,799 of record NW_026263616.1, read on the forward strand.
ATTAAATTAGTGCAACATAAAGATACATTAGGTGGTATACCTTAGTAAAATGAAGCTGGTTGTAGAAAACGTGTCACAAAACCTATATAGGGTGGTGAGGTCGGGCAGGCATGTCATATGAGAAAAATTTCACAAGTGAAATATATATGACTATGTATATGGAGTGAGTCTTGCCGGCATAAGTCATATATATAAATAATATATGAAAATAATCATATAGAAGGCAATATGATTAAAAAAGTTAAAAATAATGAAGTTTTACTGTTGTATTATTAAATTAGTGCAACATAAAGATACATTAGATGGTATACTTAGTAAAATAAGCTGGTTGTAGAAAACGTGTCACAAAACCTATATATAGGGTGGTGAGTCGAGCAGGCATGTCATATGAGAAAAATTTCACAAGTGAAATATATATGACTATGTATATGGAGTGAGTCATGCCGGCATAAGTCATATATAAATAATATATGAAAATAATCATATAGAAGGCAATATGATTAAAAAAGTTAAAAATAATGAAGTTTTACTGTTGCATTATTAAATTAGTGCAACATAAGATACATTAGGTGGTATATACCTTAGTAAAATGAGCTGGTTGTAGAAAACGTGTCACAAAACCTATATAGGGGTGGTGATGTCGAGCAGGCATGTCATATGAGAAAAATTTCACAAGTGAAATATATATGACTATGTATATGGAGTGAGTCTTGCCGGCATAAGTCATATATAAATAATATATGAAAATAATCATATAGAAGGCAATATGATAAAAAAGTTAAAAATAATGAAGTTTTACTGTTGCATTATTAAATTAGTGCAACATAAAGATACATTAGTGGTATACCTTAGTAAAATGAGCTGGTTGTAGAAAACGTGTCACAAACCTATATAGGGGTGGTGATGTCGGGCAGGCATGTCATATGAGAAAAATTACAAGTGAAATATATATGACTATGTATATGGATGTGAGTCTCATGCCGGCATAAGTCATATATAAATAATATATGAAATAATCATATAGAAGCATATGATTAAAAAAAGTTAAAAATAATGAAGTTTTACTGTTGCATTATTAAATTAGTGCAACATAAAGATACATAGGTTTAAAAATTAAATAATGAGCTGGTTGTTTTACGTGTTGACTATGTATTAGTCTTGCGGCATAAAAGTATATATAAATAATATATATAAATTTAGTGCAACCAATGAATACTGTTGTTGATGGTAATACTAAAAAAATACTAAGAGCATTGTAGAAACGTGTCAACAAACCTATACATGGTGGCAGTGTGTGCTTCATCACGTATATATGTATTGGATGCATATATATTTAGTTGCATATTAAGTAATAATTATGTTATTATTAATTAATTATTAGTCTCATCCGATATAAAAATTGATACTATTATATGGTTATATAATTATTACTATTATATAAGCATATAATGTATTAAATGTCTTTTTCAAAAGAAGACGGTGTTTCGTAGCTAAAGAATTAATATTTTGTGAATAATTGAAAAATCCTCTAGGACACTATTGTGGACGGAGGTTTTTACTAATATAATATTGTCTACACGTAAATGCAGAATTAGATAATATTATCAATTTGTCATCAAAATAAAATAATTTTTATTCAATTAATTGAATTTAAATTATAAATATGCATGTGTGATATAATATATTTAGTAAGTTGAAATAAAATGATATTTTGAACGATATATGCATATATATTTTATATATAAGTATATATATTTATATAAACAATTGTGAATTATAACTAGCGAACGTGAATGCCATCTAATTATGGCCACATTCGTATAGTACATGTCAAGTATAACATATATATATATACAATTATTGAATATTATCGTTTGTTATTTCAAAAATATTTGTGAGTTGTCATGTATTTTACATATTTTGAAGATTTATGTAATTATATTTTAAATATATTTACATAATGAAATGAACATTATTCTGGTTGATCCTGCCAGTAGTTATATTGCTTGTCTCAAGATTAAGCCATGCATGTCTAAGTACACACGAATTAATAGTGAAACCGCAAAAAGGCTCATTATGATCAGTTATGGTTCCTTAGATCGTTAACAGTTACTTGGATAACTGTGGTAATTCTAGAGCTAATACATGCAATTAAAACACGGACCTTCTGGAACGTGTGCTTTATTAGGCTAAAAACAAGCGATCGCAAGATCGTTACACTGGTTGAACTCTAGATAAACATGCAATCGTTATGGTCTCGTACCGACGACAGTCTTTCAAATGTCTGCCCTATCAACTTTTGATGGTAGTATCTAGGACTACCCATGGTTGCAACGGGTAACCGGAATCAGTCGAATCCGGAGAGGGAGCCTGAGAGAAACGGCTTACCACATCTAAGAAGCAGCAGGCGCGTAAATACCCACTCCCAGCTCGGGGAGTAGTGACGAAAATAACAAGTACAGACTCATATCCGAGCCCTGTAATTGGAATGAGTACACTTTAAGATCCTTACAAGGACCTATGGAGGGCGCAGTCTGGTGCCCAGCAGCGCGCGAATTCCAGAGCTCCAATAGCGTATATTAAAGTTGGTTGCGGTAAAACGTTCGTAGTTGAACTTGTGCTCATACGGTAGTGCCAACTACAAATGTAGTTAGACTATACCTTTATGTATGTAAGCGTATACGCTGGCAGTTCTTATATAATAATTAGGTACTTAGTTACTTTTTTAATGTTCTCCTGATTTAAAAACCTGATTAGTTGTCTTCATCGAGTGTTATTGTGGCCCGGTACAAGTTACTTCTGAACAAGGTAGAGTGCTTAAAGCAGGCTTCAAATGCCTGAGTATTCTGTGCATGGGATAATGAAATAAGACCTCTGTTCTACTTCATTGCGGTTTTCAGATCAAGAGCGAATGATTAATAGAGAGCAGTTTGCGGCGATTAGTATTACGACGCGAGGGTCGAAATTCTTGGACCGTCGTAAGACTAACATAGCGAAAGCATTTGCCAAAGATGTTTCATTAATCACAAAACGAAAGGTACGAGGTTCGAAGGGCGATCAGATACCCGCCCTAGTTCTAACCATTAAACGATTGCAGCTAGCAATTGGGTGTACTACTTTTATGGCTCTCTCAGTCGCTTCCGGGAAAACCAAAGCTTTGTGGGCTCGCGGGAAGTATGGTTGCAGCTGAAACTAAAGGAAGACGGAAGCGGCACCACCAGGAGTGGAGCCTGCGCGTTTAATTTGACTCAACACGGGAAAACTTACCAGCCACATAAGTGTGTAAGACAGATTGATAGCTCTTTTCTCGAATCTATGTGTGGTGGCTGCATGGCCGTCTTAGTCTCGATGGCAGTATTTGTCTGGTAATTTCCGATAACGAACGAGACTCAAATAATAAATAGATATCTTCAGGATTATGGTGTTGAAGCTTATATAGCCTTCATTCATGGTGGCAGAAAATGTTTATTGTGTTTGAATGTGTTTATATAAGTGGAGCCGTACCTGTTGGTTTGTCCCATTATAAGGACACTAGCTTCTTAAATGGACAAATTGCGTCTAGAATAATGAGATGAGCAATAACAGGTCTGTGATGCCCTTAAGATGTCCTGGGGCTGCACGCGCGCTACAATGAAAGTATCAACGGTATTTCACTAGACCGAGAGGTCCGGGTAAACCGCTGAACCACTTTCATGCTTGGGATTGTGAACTGAAACTGTTCACATGAACTTGGAATTCCCAGTAAGTGTGAGTCATTAACTCGCATTGATTTACGTCCCTGCCCTTTGTGCACACCGCCCGTCGCTACTACCGATTGAATTATTTAGTGAGGTCTCGGACGTGATCACTGTTGACGCCTTGTGTGTTGCGGTTGTTTCGCAAAAGTTGACCGAACTTGATTATCTTAGAGGAAAGTAAATCGCGTAACAAGGTTCCGTGATGTGAACCGCGAAAGGATCTATGTTTTAATGCATCTAACCGTTAATAAATTAAAATTTGTTTTTCTCTTTTAGGAATTGCAATATTAATAAATTATGTAACTAATAAATATAAATATATTATTCAATCATATGAGATACAATATGCAACATATAATAATTAAAATTACGCTAAAAACCGATTTGTCATGTCCTTATATTATTATAACGTATTAAGAGTGTTATGTGTTGGATAAATAAAAACTGCGTGTATATGCTACCATAATATACTCATGCGTTGCAAAATGTATTGTGCATATTCCAGTGCGCATACATTGAGTTCGCAACCCAGGAGAATACAATGTTGTACCTGTTTGCAGGTTAACGCTTTACATATGTTGATCATAATAAATTAAATTATAGCTAAAATTATACTTGTCATATATCTTATTATTATCGATTATGTAAAACTAAGACATTTCGCGAAACATTTATTTAGGTATAAAAAAAAAATTTTATTGAAGGAATTGATATATGCCAGTTTAAAATGGTTGTATTTTTAATTTCTTTCAATAAAAAATATTCTTGACGTAATGAAATAAAAAAAATTGTATCACTCTAAGCGGTGGATCACTCGGCTCATGTCGATGAAGAACGCAGCAAACTGTGCCGTCATCGTGTGAACTGCAGACACATGAACATCGACATTTTGAACGCATATCGCAGTCCATGCTGTTATGTACTTTAATTAATTTTTAGTGCTGCTTGGATACATATGGTTGAGGGTTTGTAAGACTATGCTAAATAAGTTGTTATTAAATTTTTCGGAATTTTAAGCACATTGATATTATTGGATAATATAATGTGAATCTAAAAAGTTCTCGCTTAAGATATTCATAATAATGAATTTATAAATGAAAATACTAAAACTCTGTTGCATGAGAAATTTGAAGAATTATATGTTCTTTATTCATTTCAAATAATGATTGAGGAATGTCTAGCATTAAAATATATTATTTTGTATAAACTAAATTGCCTCTTATTAACGAATATGGTATAAAGAATAATTTTGTGAATATTATGGACCTTCAAGAAAAAAAATAGTATATTTCAAATAGGCAGAGAATGTGTCTATAAAGTGTAATTAAACAACCTCAACTCATATGGGCTACCCCCTGAATTTAAGCATATTAATTAGGGGAGGAAAAGAAACTACAAGGGATTTCTAGTAGCGCAGAAGCGAAAAGAAATCAGTTCAGACTAAGCTCACTTTGTCTATATGGCAATGTGAGATGCGTGTATGGGAACGTAATATTCTAGTATGAGAAATTAACGATTAATCCTTCTTAAAGAGGCATTTACCATAGAGGTGCAGGGCCCGTATAACGTGTAATGAATTATTAGATGATGTTTCCAAAGAGTTGTGTTGCTTGATAGTGCAGCACTTAGATGGGTGGGTAAACTCCATCTAAAACTAAATATACCATGAGACCGATAGTAACAAGTACCGTGAGGGAAAGTTTGGAAAAGAAACTCTGAGATAGAGAGTTAAATAGTACGTGAAAGATGCTTAGAGTTAAGCCGATGAACATCTGAATATCCGTTATGGAAAATTCATCATTAGAATTGTATATTTAATCAATAAATATAACGATAGTGTGCATTTTTTCCATATAAGGGACATTGTAATCTATTAGCATGTATGGATTATCAAACAATTGATAAGAGTTTATTTCAATTAGAGTGCTTTGCATTTTAACATAAAATAAATTTCAAAATTTATAAAGTGTGATAGATTATATGAGTACAGTGCGTTAATTTTTTCGGATTATATAATGGCATGATTATCATTGATTTTTATGTTTATTAAAGCATTGATGATTAACAATGCGAAAGATTCAGGATACTTCGGACCCGATCTTGAAACACGGAACCAAGGAGTCTAACTATATGTGCAAGTTAGTTGGGATATAAACCTATAGCGTAATTAAACTTGACTATTATTTGGGATTAGTTTTTTAACTATTTATAGTGATTAACCGAATCCGGGGCGTTCTATATAGTTATGTATAATAATATTTATATTATTTATGCCTCTAACTGAACGTACCTGAGCATATATGCTGTGACCCGAAAGATGGTGAACTATACTGGATCAGTGTTTGAAGTCAGGGGAAACGCCTGATGGAAGACCGAAACAGTCTGACGGCTAAATCGATTTGTCAGAATTGAGATAGGGGGCCGAAAAGAGACCATCGAACCATCTAGTGAGCTGGTTCTTCCGCACGTTTCCCTCAGTAGCTGGTGAGTTTAACTGTTGTGATAAAATATTCTTATCTGGTAATAGCGAATGATTAGAGGCCTTAGGGTCGAAACGAGTTAACCTATTCTCAAACTTAAATGTAAGAACCTTACTTTCTTGATATGAAGTTTAAGGTTATGATATAATGTGCCCAGTGGGCCACTTTGGGTAATCAGAACTGGCGCTGTTGGATGAATCGCAAACGTAATGTTACGGTGCCCAAATTAACAACTCATTCGGAAACCATGAAAGGCGTTGGTTGCTTAAAACAGCAGGACGGGTGATCATGGAAGTCGAAATCCGCTAAGGTGTTGTGTAACACCACCTGCCGAAGCAACTACCCTTAAAATGTGAATGGCGCTTAAGTTGTATAGCCTATACATTACCGCTAAAGTAGATGATTTATATTAATTGTATATAAATTTTTTGGAACTGTTGTGAGTAGGAACGGTACAATGGTGTGCTTAGAAGTGTTTGGCGTAGCCTGGCATGGAGCCGTCATTGGTACAGATCTTGGTGGTAGTAGCACAATAATCGATGAGACCTGGAGGACTGAAGTGGAGAGAGGTTTGTGTGAACAGTGGTTGATCACGAGTTAGTCGTCCTAAGGTTCAAGGCGAAAGCGATTTTCATAGTAAAAAAAAGTAACTAGATAATTGTTATTATATTGTCATAATTAAAAACTTGAATAATTTGTGAACGAAAGGGGAATACGGTTCCCAATTCCGTAAAACCTGTTGAGTATCCGTTTTGTTATTAAATTATGGGCCTCGTGCTCATCCTGGCAACAGGAAACGACATAAACGAAGCCGTCGAGAGATATCGGAAGAGTTTTCTTTTCTGTTTTATAGCCGACTACCATGGAAGTCTTTCGCAGAGGAGATAATGGTAGATGGGCTAGAAGATGCATGGACATATAGCTGTTGTGGTCGGATTTCTCTCGGACCTTGAAATTTATGGGTGGGGACACGCAAACTTTCAACAGGCCGTACCAATATCCGCAGCTGTCTCCAAGGTGAAGAGTCTCTAGTCGATAGAATAATGTTAGGTAAGGGAGTCGGCAAATTAGAGTCCGTAACTTCGGGATAAGGATTGGCTCTGAAGATTGAGATAGTCGGGCTTGATTGGGACAATAACATGGTTTATGTGCCTCGTTCTGTAAATAGAGTTTTCTATCGATTAATGGTAGTTTCTTGTTCCCCGGATAGTTTAGTTTACGTAAGCCAATTGTGGAACTTTCTTGCTTAAAATTTTAAAGAAATACTAGTTGAGGCAACCAGCTAGTTCTTTTAAATTATAACGATTATCAATTAACAATCAATTCAGAACTGGCACGGATTGCGGGAATCCGACTGTCTAATAATTACAACAAAGCATTGTGATGGGCCCTTAGCGGTGTTGACACAATGTGATTTTCTGCCCCAGTGCTCTGAATGTCAAAGTGAAGAAATTCAAAGTAAGCGCAGGTCAACGGCGGAGTAATAAAATGACTCTCTTAAAGCGATCAATGGGACTCTGGCAAAGGGCGAATTATGGTTCATTTATCAGGCAAATGGCAAGCGGACTACCGTCCTGTCGTTAGGTCAGATGCAAGTCGACTCAATACGGCAAACATTTGCGCCCACTTAAGCTTGGTGGGCCTGCCTCTACTGGCGCTGTGTGATGGACGCAAAACGTATGTTTCGTGCAGCCAATTAAGTACTGATTCAGCGAAAACCATGAAAAGGCGTTGGTTGCTCTGAAAACAGCTGACGGTGGATCACTTAAGTCGAAAATCCGCGGAGGAGTGTGAACAATTATTCAGCGAAGCAACTATCGGCATACCGGATGGCGCTTCAGTTGTATACCTATATGCTTACCGCTAAAGTAAGATTGATTTATATGTGTGGAATGATATCTTTTGGAACAACTTTAGTGGTAGGAGGCGTCCCACATGGTGTGCAACTTAGACAGTGCTTGATAAGCTTGCGTACGAGCTGTGACAGGTGAGTACAGATGGTGGAGGTAGAATTGGCAAATAATCGAATGGAGCAACTTGAGCTCATGAATGGCGAAGGGTTTCGTGTGAACAGCTGCCGTTGCATTTTCGAGAACGCAGCGTCCGAGTGCTATTCAAGTGCGAAGGGATAATTTATCAAAGCAAAAATAAGCAGGTAAGAGGGCAATTTATATTTTTGTCGCAAATTAAAAAAACCCACAAATTTTGAAGGTGCGAAGCCCTAGTTTAAGTGTAACTGTTGAGTATCGTTTCTTATTAAATGTCAGCCTCGGCTCATCCAATCACACACGATACATTCGGAAAGAGTCCGTCGAGAGGTACTGGAAAGGCTTCGGCCCCTGGATTTAATAGCCGTAATCGTGGAGAGTCTTCTAGCAGAGAGATATGTAGATGCGAGCGCCAGAGGGCCATGACACTATACAGTGTGTGTCGATATTTATCTCCTCGAATTTTTCCGAATCGATTTTATGGTCCGGTTTCGCGCAGACTCTTTCAACAGGCCGTCGCAATATCCGAACAGCTAGAAGTCTTCAAGGTCGCTAGAGGTCTCTTAGTCGAATAGGACATGTAGGTAAAGGTCGTCGCATTTAGATCGTAACTTGCGGGACCCGACGAGTCGGTAATGAAGAAACCAGATAGTTATGCTTGATACTGAAACAATAGTCATGACACAGCAAGCTCGTTCCTCTTGCAATAGCACGTCTACATTTAATGGTAGTTTCTTGTTTCCCCGGATAGTCACTATTTAGTAGCGTCTAGCTGCAATTGCATCAAGTTTCTTGCTAAATTCTTTAAGAAGCCGGAGCGGAATAATCTCCAAGAAGACCAGGTATTCCCCAATGGTACGATGCTTCGCATTAACAACCTTCAGTTCTCTGGTGCGGACTTGGGGATCACTCTGTCTAAATAAAAACGAACCGTTTGTCATGGCCCTAAGACGGTGTTGACACAATGTGCCGACCAGTGCTCTGAATGTCCGATTGAAGAAAAATTCATAGTAGCAATAATGGCAACGGCGGGAGTAACTATGTTCTCTCAGTCGATTGGGATCCGCGTCAGCGGGGTTTCTTCCTACTGACGGTTGCGCCGATAACGCGACAATAGTTGACTTAATCCTGAGGGCCGCACCATAGACGTCATGCGTCGTGTTATATTCGCGACAACTTGATGTCAGCAAAGCGTTTGACTCTGTGTCCTGCAAGCGCAGCGGTAATGACAGACCACTATCGCGCGTATGGTGCACCAACGGGTTTTGTTGACTACGTAAGTAGCTTGTACTCTGGGAGGTGGCACAGTCTCAATGGTGAAAGGCTGGAGATCAGAGGAAGTCGTCGCTGTAGAGGTGTGAAAGCAGGGTGACCCTTTGTCTCCCACATATGTTCAACTTGGTCATCGACCGGTGCTCAGGTCCTCTACCGGACGAGATTGGTGTCAGTGTCGGAAATGCCAAAACAACGCTGCAGCGTTCGCAGACGATCTGGTGTTGTTTGCTTCTACACCGAAGGGCCTTCAGGCATTATTGGATACCACGGTCTCCTTTTTGGCGTTCCGTTGGGCTGAGCACTAAACGCTATAGTGTTTTACTGTTAGTGTAAGGGGCAACCGAAGCAGAAGTGTAACTGTGATCGAATCACGGAGCTTTCTGTGTAGGTTCGCGCACTGTCCAGCTTCGAAGCGTTCGGAGGAGGTGGAGGTTATCTCGGCATTCATTCACTGCGACCGGGAGGGCTCCGCTACAATCCGATGAGGACCAATTGGTCCCAGTATTGGATATCATAATCGCGGTCCGCCCCCTGAAGCCAACAGCAGAAGTTATTCGCCCGTCAGAACTGTCGCTCATTCCAACAGCGTATATCACCAAGCTAACCTTGGTAGTGTGGCAATAGGTCGTTTTGAGAAAGTTTGACAGACTGGTACGGTCGTCGTAAGAAATGGTTAGATCTTCCTATGGAATGTGTCAGTAGCAATTCTTCCATGCCCGCACACCACAAGTGGGGGTCTCGGTGTTCCTCAGTTCGAAGGGACAGCGCCAATGCCGCGCATACAGAGGCTAACGAACATAAATGGCGTCGCCACATCGAGCCAATCGAACGGCCAGTTCGTTCCTTAGTGCGGAAATTCGAGGGCACCGAGATAAGGTGCAAGGCATCGGGAGACGCGGGCTCTGGATACACGCCTTTTGATTCCGAGTTCGTACTGGGCGGATAGGTTGCACTGCCTGCTGTTTGATGGTAGCGGTCTCGTGAAGCAGGGGGCGTATATGTCGCAACACGGGTGGGTGTCGCAGCCCACAGCGGTTGTTATACTGGAAAAAGCTTATTTGATGGGATCAAAATGCGGATAAATGCTACCCACGCGGTCTCGTACACGAGGGAAGCACGAATTGGAGAGGCATGTCGTGCAGTAAGTGATGCTCCCGATCACCTTTAAACCACATTCTGCAGGAAGTGTCACGTACGCATGGGACGCGGGTGGCTAGACACGAACAGTGTAGTACTAATTAATCCAAGCGGGACTTGAGACGAGAAGGTCTACTCTGTCATTGCTGAACCAAGTCTGCAGGGAGAGAACAGGATATATAAAGCCCGGACTGGTGGGTTTCTCCGACCAGATCACAACTATAGTGATCGACGCTAGGTGTGACTGGAACGGACTTGATCTTGACCAAGCTCATCAGAGTAAGGTGAGATCTACACAGACAGGGAAGTCAGAAGCGCTCTGGTTCGGGATTAATCGGACGCACATGAGGACAGTGTAAAAATCGTTTCTGCACGACTAAACTGGGGGCAATCTGGAGATGGTCGGTAACGACGGACTGGAGAGCACTGGGAGTCCTTACGCTGGTGATGAGCATATTATCAGTACCAGGGGTGGTAGATGGCGGAGTCTGCGGCTTTAGGCGTTTCATAGTTCCATAAATGGATAGTCGCCAGAGGAGTGGGTTGCACGTAGTTCCTCATTGAAGTCAACTACCTGGCGCAACATCTATTGTGTACAAAGTAAAGGGAAAACAGTCATATGACGTGCCATTCATATATGCATTGTTGTGGGTGGGCAAATTCATTTCCTACCAAGAATAGCTAATGCTCGTCATGCTATTAGTGACGCGCATGAAATGGATTAACGAGATTCCTACCTGTCCCTATCTACTCAGTTTGTTTTTGACCTGTCGACCAGAGTTAGACCGTGCGCGCTGTTTTTGTTATAGAGAAATTGCCGGTACGTTGTTGTATATTGTCGCGCGAGATCAGTAAACAAGGAACGTACGGTGTTTTTGTTATCAGTAACTTGTCAATTACTGTAAATAGTGAAGTGCAAGACTTATTGTTTTTCGTCGCGAGACAAATAGCTGTTGTGATTCGAACTGCTTAAAGTGGCAGCTGCTTGCAAGGATGTGAACTGCTTTGCACTGGCTTGAATTGTAAAACTGCTTTAAATCGACTCTGCTTGTGGTGTACTGCTTGTGTTGCTTCCTGCTTCGTTTACTGCTTGCGAGTGGTGTGGTGTACTGCTTGGAGGTTTAAACTGCTTGCGCGTTTACATGCTTGCGCAGTTAAACTGCGAACCGTTAGGCGCCATGATGCACACGAGATCATAGTGCCAGCGTAATGTAGCGATACGTGACGCAGATGGTCCGTCTCGAGATGAGTCCAACAGCGGGAAGGCGAGGTAGAAAGCGCGAACAAGCGGCTGTATCGTCGCCCAACTGTTGGCAGCGGACGATGCACCTATGCCAAGCGTCTGGCTGCTCCTTTATTTGGAGGAATACGCCGATGAAACGCCGCTGGAAACCGTCGCGCTGAAGCCGCCGCTGAACCCGCCGCTGGATCCGCCGCTGACACCCGCCGCTGAAACCGCTGCTGGAAGCGTTTGAACGCGCCTGGTCGCCGATGGAACGTCGCGCATCGAGAGCTCGCCGATCGGAGTTGCTGGGGCTGCTAATGTCGCCTCCATAAGGCACCCGCTACGGTACGGCGTAATCGCCCGACTGAGCGCGCTCCTGTCTCCAGCTCCCGCTGGGTAGTTTTGTTGCTGCAGTGTGGTGAGAAGAGGGTTGATGCCGTATTTGGCTAAGTGCTGGCGGTGTAGACCAGACGGTCGCTGTGCTGCGAGCTGGACTGGCGCCGGAACGCAGGCATCGGCGTGTTTGGAGGCAACTGCTAGGGCTTGGGCGAAGCTGGTGACGCGCCGCTTGTTGTTGCGAAACCGCGCGTTTGGAGACGAACGGTTGCGGTGCGCCAACCGCCTGCTGCGACCGCTTTAACGCCCAAGTACGAGTGGTGCTGGCCACCAGAAGCTGTCTCGCGGCGTCGCCAAATGGGCCGCTCCTGAGAGAATGCTGCCTGGCCAAAAGCCGTGGGAAAACGTGGTCGGCTGTAGTGACGAAGCAAGAGACCCGTACAGTGTCGGGCAAGGAGATTTGCTGATAAGGGTGATAGCCAAGTTGCCCAGCTCTGGGCCGTTAGGGTTCACGGAGTCTGTGAATTGAAGCGGCGTGGCGGCCGGTCTTTTGTACGCGCCGTCGAAGAGCGAGATGAAACAAAAGTGGTGGCCTAACCGAGTTTAATGAGGTCGGCCTGGAGGTTGAGCCCAACCGTGGAGTCAGTCGAAAGATTCACCATGAGTCTCAGACGTGGACACGCGATTCTAGCGCGGGAAAAAGTTCGCCCCCTTTTTCATGGACGAGCTCTCATGAGAACCACTTCAAGGCAAGGAGTTCTAGCCGTTCGGCCTTAGAAGAGGTGCATATGGCGTCGAAGCCGTGTCTGGTCACGTGACGGTGTTAGAGTCCAATGCTGAACTCGATATGTGACGGAAAAGGTCGCTAAAGCGGGTGCTTGATAAGACCGGGGGGGTCTATCATCACAAGTTGGTTTTCTTCCGCTGGTAGGGTAGTGCGTCCCGAACATATTGCGGTGTCATCGCTGTGTGGGATTCGTACACAAGGTTCACAATGCCGATTGAAAAACGAAGTAGCGCCAATGCGGGGCCAGAAGACCCGGCCATGTAGGTCGAATGTGCTAGCCCCGGTGGACTGCCGAAACTGCGTTTCAAGGGGCTTCCTCCGGGCATTACATGCTGTGGAGACCGTGCCAACTATATGGTGGCGGTTTATGCGAGGGTGCAAGCTAGACTATAATTTTTAGCTCTCATCCAAGCTGAATTGTGGTCGACGGTCGGAGCCGCTACCATCTGAAGTTTGCACACTCCGCGTGCCGAGACTCCGCCAATGTTCGCTTTGTGTTGCAGGAAACCATACGTCGACGAGAGAGCACGGCATTACGGGGCCCTTCCATCCGGATGCGTGGTGTTTGCTGATGCGCGTTTTGAAGGCTGCCATTTTTTTGGACGACCCGGATGGCCCATCGGTAGCTATTGATGTCGCTCATGCACGAGAACTTTGGCGTAGTGCGTGAGTTGTCACTGGAAGATTGTGGCTCAATCTTCTGAGCTCCGTGTACTGCAAGTAACACTGAATGGCCGTACCTTGCGTATTCTAGATTGCCTGTGCTACTACTGGCTGGGTAGCAACCCGGTTATCTGTGGTCTTGGAATCGAATGCAGTGGTCCCCTTGTGGTTGAGTCAAAATCGCTCGAGCGTGCTCGTGGCGACTTAACCGCCAAGGGGTGAGCTGCTGACCGAGTGGATTCTATGAATCCGAGCCGGCCGTGCTAATAGGTCAGTATTTTGTATACGTTCGATAATCAACGGCGGAACAGAGTGATATGCGACGTACGATTGGCCAACGAAGCAGCGTTATGTGGGCACTATGCTGGAGAGTGGACGGAGTGGGATCTAGGTGACCCCATAAGATTCTGTGTTGAGGTGACGCGAGACCCCAGAGACACAGTTGAAGGAGCGATTGTCCTGTTCGTCCTGGACACTTCTCCAATGCATCGTGCAGTCGTTCCGGTTGGTGAGCTTGTATGCAAGCTTGAGGAATTGCCCACGCAGTGACTACACGGAGATGTCCATGATTGACGGTTGTCTGTAACGCACGAGCACTGGTTCACAGTGTATGCGACCATGTATTTGGACGCAGGCAGCCGGAGCCGTTCGGAAAGTGTCTGGTGGAATGCAACCTCAGTAGAAGCGCCGAGAGGTCAGGAGACTGAGCGCGGCCCGGCTAACAGATGCTCGTGCTGTGCGTGGCAAGCGAGAAGCATGGGCCGACTTGCTACTCGGACCTGGATCTCCGTGGGTCAGTAAGAAGCTTATTCTGTCGCAGAAGGAGGACAATTGGCGTCGCTTCGTTGGAGCATAATGCGGGATGATCCTGAGGGGCATGTCCTGACAGGATTTGCTCGGTACCGTCATAAAAACAGAAACGGAAATTCCGAGTTGGGCTGGCCGTACGGGGTAATGGCGAGCAGTCGGTATAACATGGCACGACTGTAAGCCGAGTGCTGCCCCGTAAGCTTCTAGTCCCGTTGCGGTAGTGCGAATGCAACGCGATTGCTCCAGATGTGCTTCCGCCACACTGCGTACGAGAACGGAAGTGGAGCGGTGCTTGTGTCGTCCCGTACGGAGCGTCGCGCTCGCCTGGCAATGGAGGATCACTGGTAGTGGATCTGTAAAGGAGGGGTTTGGCGTGGCATAATTCCCAGCATGGCTTACATGCGTTTGTATACGCCCGCTGTTTGTTAAAGGGCCGATAAGGGACATTTCCCTGTCTGATGTGAAACGCCGCCCGTTGTGCGTACTCTTCATTTAGGGGCGCCGATAAGGACGAGGGAGGCGATGCTGGCTCTTATCGAGATGAGGTTAACTGTTGCATAACCAGTCTTTGGTAACGGTGCTCGAGGGGTACGATGGTTCACCCGAATCGAAGGACAATTAGCCTCCGGAAGGCGCTGCAATAAGTGGCAATTGGTGAGATGTTTCAACCTGCGACGCTGTGTGAGGAATGACCTGGAGACGACGTGAAGAGTACTGTGACGCCAGCCGGCAAGATATGATAGCTCGGGAATATTTCGTGGATTTTTAAAAGGAGCATTTGAAGCCACGTGGAGGTGGGTCTGTGTGACGTCCGGCTGATCGACTCTGCTGCCCGATGAATGCCAGCTTGTGCGGCGAAGCTTCACTTTCATCTATGGCAAGGAGTGCGTGGCATCTGTCAGCAGATTACGAGGAAGGCCATATGTGCCGGTAACCCAGAGGTTGCCCACAGGGTTCCATCAGTGGTTCCCATCTCGACTCTTGGGAACCTCATGATGGACGTGGCTTCTTCGACGCTTGGAGCCTTTTGTGCAAACTGAGTCGCGTATGCAGGACGGACTTGCTGCTTCTGCGTTTTGAGGGAATAACTCCCGCGAAAACGATTGGAGTCTGAGAAGGAGCGGAGTAAATGTCCTTCGTAGAGCTTGGGGAAACAGAGGTAGCGCCGTGGATCCTCTCCAACCAGTAAGAGGGCTGCATAGTTGCTCGAAAGTACCAATTGACTCGGCTTAAACTAGTGCCGGCTGGGGTAATGGGTTGGTGCAATGGAGCAAACTTGACTAACGCTTGACAAATACCGGTAACTCTGGGCATCACGGTTCGGCGGAAGCGGTTTGAATTTTCAACCCGCATATCTGGTCTTTACGTGATGGCTGAGGCGGAGTCGTTGTGTTTTGTGGGCAGCGTACTACGGGTCGGACTGGGGATCA
Source organism: Drosophila albomicans (assembly GCF_009650485.2). Taxonomy (NCBI): domain Eukaryota; kingdom Metazoa; phylum Arthropoda; class Insecta; order Diptera; family Drosophilidae; genus Drosophila; species Drosophila albomicans. The sequence continues at coordinate 21,667 of NW_026263616.1, forward strand.
GTCCCCGTGGCCAAGGCAGACCAATTTCACTGGACGTCTGGTGCCTTCGTGCCGCTATTTTGCTGCCCTCAGTGTGGTGATGCCACGCGCGATGCGATAGTAAGGGCCAGGGGCACTATTCCATGAAAGGGCGCATCCTTTTATTGGATTACCGTACCGGTGTGCCGTGACATGTGTCCCTGTGGCAACTGCAAGCTTCTTGCCGTGGGTGTTCCCAGTCCGTTTTGGATCTGGCCTGGCACGAAAGAAATTGGCAATGTAGTGTTCATAACATCAAGCGCGATCACTCCGCTGGAGGAGAGCGAACTTGGTCTGTTTGGCAAGGAATCTGTGGGTCTTAATCACAGCAGAAGATGGCGATGCTGGATACGACCGTAAGTGCTGGCAAGAGTGGCAAGCAGATGGATAATGGTGATTGAAATCACCGGCCGGGGTGACTCATCATTTTTAGTACATGGATGCTGAGTTCGTCTTGCCAGGCCCAGGGCCGAGCTTATTCGGTTTCGAGCCTACGTGCTTGATCCTGGGTACCATGACCCATGGCATCGCCTGAAGCGATTTTCTCGCGGCATCGGAAGAGACGTCTAAGACGGAACGCCTGCATGTCTATACGCGGGCGATGCTGAAATGGCGGTGCACGTTCTGTTGTTATCCCCATCATAATGCCGATTTGCGTCGCCGGCCTCTGTGATGGGACTTGGGATCGAACTACCTGGCATAGGCGTCTGGAGAGTTTCTGGAAGTGCGGGTGTTGCGACAAGGAGAAGGATGCCAGCTATTGCAGAACGGTTTGGGCCGATGCGTGTTCGCTAAGGCCGTCGCAATTGTTGTACCAGGAGGCCCCCGACGATGGGCCGCGGCAGTCCTAGAAGTGAGTGGGGGGGCGCCTAAGAACCCCCCTGTTACGCACCCCCCCCCCCTCACCCGTGTGAGTTGCGGGGTCTTAGAATTACCATGCCATGCTATATTCCCTGCTTGTGTATTAGGCGACTAAATGAGGATAATTCTCCCTTTGGGCTGATCAGTCCGAAGCTGAAGCTGAAAACTGTGGGCCTCATGCCTGTGTGGTTGCGGTCTTAGAATTCCACAGCAGTGCATGTCTCTGATTGTCGTACGAGAGCTAACGGGTAGCTGGGCCGTTCAGTCCCGTAGCTTATAGCTAAAATGACTGCAACCCGAAGGGTGGATGACCGTCCTTAGAATGTTCACCATCGTGGGACCATTCACCGTATCGTACGAAGCGATTCTTCGAGGTTGCGTCACCAGCTAACTGTTTGCGAGTTAAATTGGTAGAGGTGACCTGTGTTACGAACCTGACTCTCCGGGTTTTCTGGTACCGACGGAGAGCGCAGGTCGCTAGCGCAGGACTTTTGTCCGTTCTGGCACAGGAGGTTGTGGCCCTTGCGGGAGACATGGTGGTGGCTGTGGTTTCATCCAAATGCGGAGAGAGCGGGAGTGCTCGACGTGGAGTTCGCTAATCCAACCGGGTTGACGATATCACTACTCTTATTGTTTCCTTACTTACTTGATTTAAATGGAACGTGTATCATTTCCTAGCCATTATACGGGATATATTTATTATATCTTATGGTATTGGGGTTTTGATGCAAGCTTCTTGATCAAAGTATCACGAGTTTGTTATATCATAATCGCAAACAAATTCATTAATGAGAGAGTGCATTTATGTGTTCTTAAATTAAAAATTTGGTATAACTCCAATTACTCAGGTATGATCCAATTCAAGGACATTGCCAGGTAGGGAGTTTGACTGGGGCGGTACATCTCTCAAAATAATAACGGAGGTGTCCCAAGGCCAGCTCAGTGCGGACAGAAACCACACATAGAGCAAAAGGGCAAATGCTGACTTGATCTCGGTGTTCAGTACACACAGGGACAGCAAAAGCTCGGCCTATCGATCCTTTTGGTTTAAAGAGTTTTTTAACAAGAGGTGTCAGAAAAGTTACCATAGGGATAACTGGCTTGTGGCGGCCAAAGCGTTCATAGCGACGTCGCTTTTTGATCCTTCGATGTCGGCTCTTCCTATCATTGTGAAGCAAAAATTCACCAAGCGTTGGATTGTTCACCCATGCAAGGGAACGTGAGCTGGGTTTAGACCGTCGTGAGACAGGTTAGTTTTACCCTACTAATGACAAAACGTTGTTGCGACAGCATTCCTGCGTAGTACGAGAGGAACCGCAGGTACGGACCAATGGCACAATACTTGTTCGAGCGAACAGTGGTATGACGCTACGTCCGTTGGATTATGCCTGAACGCCTCTAAGGTCGTATCCGTGCTGGACTGCAATGATAAATAAGGGGCAATTTGCATTGTATGGCTTCTAAACCATTAAAAGTTTATTATTCATTTAATAGACGACGATGGATGTGATGCCAATGTTACATATAACATAGTAAATTGGGAGGATCTTCGATCACCTGGTGCCGCGCTAGTTATATATTAAAACATTATTTAATACAATGACAAAGCCTTGAATCAATTGTAAACGACTTTTATAACAGGCAAGGTGTTGTAAGTGGTTGAGCAGCTGCCATACTGCGATCCACTGAAGCTTATCCTTTGCTTGACGATTCGATAAAATATATATGTTTAAGGCATATATAAAAAAATATTATATATATATTTATATAATATAAATATGCAAAATTGTATGCATAATTATTAATTATGTGTTATACAATTACGCATATAAAAGAAAATTTATATAAATATAAATATATTATATATATATATATAAATAAATAATATATCTATGTGTACAAATATACTTGTGTATTTTAATATGCATTTATTTAGTATGCGTTAGTTATATATATTTATTTGGTAGCAAAAGGAACGCCATTATATTAGTGGCGAAAATTAATAATATGCATAGTAAGTATATCTATGTATACAAAATACTTGCATATTTTATATATGCATTTATTTATTATGCGTTGGTTATATATATTTATTTGGTAGCAAAAGGAACGCCATTATATTAGTGGCGAAAATTAAGAATATGCATAGTATATCTATGTGTACAAAATACTTGCGTATTTTATATATGCATTTATTTATAATGCGTTGGTTATATATATTTATTTGGTAGCAAAAGGAACGCCATTATATTAGTGGCGAAAGTTAAATATGCAAAGGTATATCTATGTGTACAAAATACTTGCGTATTTTATATATGCATTTATTTAGTATGCGTTGGTTATATATATTTATTTGGTAGCAAAAGGAACGCCATTATATTAGTGGCGAAAATTAAGAATATGCATAGTATATCTATGTGTACAAAATACTTGTATATTTTATATATGCATTTATTTAGTATGCGTTAGTTATATATATTTATTTGGTAGCAAAAAGAACGCCATCATATTAGTGGCGAAAATTAAGAATATGCATAGGTATATCTATGTGTACAAAATACTTGCGTATTTTAAATATGCATTTATTTATTTGGTACGTTATATATATTTATTTGGTAGCCAAAAGGACGCCATCATATTAGTGGCGAAAATTAAGAATATGCATAGTATATATCTATGTATACAAAATACTTGTATATTTTATATATGCATTTATTTATGTATGTATATATATTTATGGTGTAGCAAAAGGAACGCCATCATATATTAGTGGCGAAAATTAAGAAATATGCATAGTATATCTATGTGTACAAAATACTTGCGTATTTTTATATATATGCGTTTGGTTATTAGCATATATTTGGTAGTAACGCCATCATATTAGTGGCGAATATTATATGCATAATAATATTTATGTGTAGCAAAAGAACTTGTATATTTTTATGCATAGCAGCCATGATATATATTTATTTGGTAGCCAGAAGGACGCATCATATTAGTGGCGAAAATTAAGAATATGCAATGGTATGAAAATTGTACAAAATACTTTTGTATTTTTAAATATGCATTTTATGTATATGCGTTGGTTTATTTGGTAGCCAGAAGGACGCCATATATTAGTGAGATAAAATATTGATATTTATACATTTTGTATGTACTATAAAAAAGAATATTTTGGACTAAAGTATGAATTTATTTTTTTATTGAACTGGCAGCCATATGCCATCATATTAGTGGCACAAGGTTCTACGAGAGATGAGTTCAACTTTGACAAAAAATTTCAACATATGAAAATTGAAGAAAAAACTTTTTAAATAGCATTTTATACAGTTTATTAATATAAATGAGATAAGATTTTTGAATTTAACTTGAGAAAAAGATTTTTTTGGACTTGGTGAATTTTTTTATTGAACTGCAGCCATATGATATGAGGTTCTACCGAGAGATGAGTTCAACTTTGACAAAAAATTTCAACATATGAAAATTGAAGAAAAAACTTTTTAAATATCATTTTATACAGTTTATTAATATAATGAGATAAGATTTTGAATTTAACTTGAGAAAAAAGATTTTTTGGACTTGGTGAATTTTTTATTGAACTGCAGCCATATGATATGAGGTTCTACCGAGAGATGAGTTTCAACTATGACAAAAAATTTCAACATATGAAAATTGAAAGAAAAACCTTTTTAAATATCATTTATATACAGTTTATTAATATATAATGAGATAAGATTTTGAATTTAACTTGAGAAAAAGATTTTTTTGGACTTGGTGAATTTTTTATTGAACTGCAGCCATATGATATGAGGTTCTACCGAGATATGAGTTCAACTTTGACAAAAAATTTCAACATATGAAAATTGAAGAAAAAACTTTTTAAATATCATTTTATACAGTTTATTAATATAATGAGATACGATTTTGAATTTAACTTGAGAAAAGATTTTTTGGACTTGGTGAATTTTTTATTGAACTGCAGCCATATGATATGAGGTTCTACCGAGATATGAGTTCAACTTTGAAAAAAATTTCAACATATGAAAATTGAAGAAAAAACTTTTTTTAAATATCATTTTATACAGTTTATTAATAAAATGAGATAAGATTTTGAATTTAACTGAGAAAAAAATTTTTTGGACTTGGTAAATTTTTTGGACTTGGGAATTTTTTATTGAACTGCAGCCATATGATATGAGGTTCTACCGAGATATGAGTTCAACTTTGACAAAAAATTTCAACATATGAAAATTGAAGAAAAAACTTTTTAAATATCATTTTATACAGTTTATTAATATAATGAGATAAGATTTTTAATTTAACTTGAGAAAAAAATTTTTTTGGACTTGGTGAATTTTTTATTGAACTGCAGCCATATGATATGAGGTTCTACCGAGATATGAGTTCAACTTTGACAAAAAATTTCAACATATGAAAATTGAAGAAAAAAACTTTTTATATATCATTTTATACAGTTTATTAATAAAATGAGATAAGATTTGTGAATTTAACTTGAGAAAAAAATTTTTTGGACTTGGTGAATTTTTTTATTGAACTGCAGCCAATATGATATATAAAGGTTCTACCGAGATATGTCAGTTCAACTTTGACAAAAAATTATAACATATGAAAATTGTAAGAATTATACTATATATCTATATTAACAATAATCATATAGAACAAAATTATAAAATAAAAATAATGAAGTTTTGCTGTTGTATTATTAAAATTAGTGCCAAATAAAGATACATTAGGTTTAGACTTAGTAAAATGAGCTGGTTGTATGTAAAACGTGTCACAAAACCTATATAAGGTGGTGAGGTCGGGCAGGCATGTCATATGAGTTAAATTTCACAAGTGAAAATATTATATGACTATGTATATGGAGTGTAGTCTTACCGGCATAAGTCATATATAAAATAATATATGAACAATAACATTATAGAAGGCAATATGATAAAAAAAGTTAAAAATAATGAAGTTTTACTGTTGTATTATTAAAATAGTGCAACATAAAGATACATTAGGTGGTATACCTTAGTATAAAATGAGAGATTGTAGAAAACGTGTCACAAAACCTATATAGGGGTGGTGAGGTCGAGCAGGCATGTCATATGAGAAAAATTTCACAAGTGAAATATATATGACTATGTATATGGAGTGTAATGCCGGCATAAGTCATATATAAATATAATATATGAAAATAATCATATAGAAGGCAATATGAATTAAAAAAGTTAAAAATAATGAAGTTTTACTGTTGTATTATTAAATTAGTGCAACAAAAAGATACATTAGGTGGTATACCTTAATAAAATGAGCTGGTTGTAGAAAACGTGTCACAAAACCTATATAGGGGTGGTGAGGTCGGGCAGGCATGTCATATGAGAAAAATTTCACAAGTGAGTAATATATATGACTATTTATATGGAGTGTCATGCCCGGCATAAGTCATATATAAATAATATATGAAATATAATCATATAGAAGGCAATATGATTAAAAAAAGTTAAAAATAATGAAGTTTTACTGTTGTATTATTAAATTAGTGCAACATAAAGATACATTAGGTGGTAATACCTTAGTAAAATAAGAGCTGGTTGTAGAAAACGTGTCACAAAACCTATATAGGGGTGGTGATGTCGAGCAGGCATGTCATATGAGAGAAAAATTTCACAAGTGAAATATATATGACTATGTATATGGAGTGAGTCATGCCGGCATAAGTCAATATATAAATAATATATGAAAATAATCATATAGAAGGCAATATGATTAAAAAGTTAAAAAATAATGAAGTTTACTGTTGCATTATTAAATTAGTGCAACATAAAGATACATTAGGTGGTATACTTAGTAAAAATGAGCTGGTTGTAGAAAACGTGTCACAAAACCAACTATATAGGGGTGGTGATGTCGAGCAGGCATGTCATATGAGAAAAATTTCACAGTGAAATATATATGACTATGTATATGGAGTGAGTCTTGCCGGCATAAGTCATATATAATAATATATGAAATAATCATATAGAAGGCAATATGATTAAAAAAGTTAAAAATAATGAAGTTTTACTGTTGTATTATTAAATTAGTGCACAAAAAGATACATTAGATGGTAATACTAAATAAAATAAGAGCATTGTAGAAAACGTGTCACAAAACCTATATAGGGGTGGTGAGGTCGGGCAGGCATGTCATATGAGAAAAATTTCACAAGTGAAATATATATGACTATTTATATGGAGTGAGTCTTGCCGGCATAAGTCATATATAAATAATATATGAAAATAATCATATAGAAGGCAATATGATTAAAAAAGTTAAAAATAATGAAGTTTTACTGTTGTATTATTAAAATTAGTGCAACAAAAAGATACGTTTAGATGGTTAATACTAAATAAAATAAGAGCATTGTAGAAACGTGTCACAAACCTATACATTTTTTTTTTTTTTTTTTTTCGTCAATAATTTTTAGTTAAAATCTGTCGGTAACGGACATATATTGAATTTTTGAGCCAGCCTTGTCGTTAAATTCCACAAGAAGATGGTTGGTAGGGTTCTGGAGGGGCTAATCATCAATGCCTCCAGTGGCAGGTCGAGGGGGTGTTTCTTTTAGCTTCTGACGGTTTGGCTGTTTCCAGTGTTGATGGCCAAGTGTGTTTGGGTGGTGGAGCCTATGATGTAATTCGTGCTCATTTCGAATAACTTCATCTTCACAAAAAAACCTGAGTACCTAGTGAGATGGGCTGAGTCATGCCAAGCATGAGCGATTCGAGAAATAATTGTCACCAAGTGCCTATATATATGACTGATGTTCCTGCAGTGGAGTTTGCCGGCATGCCACAGCATGGATGTCCATAAAAGCCCAGGATTGGCTTAATGATGGTTTGTGTAGACAAGCAGTTATTAAGTTTGCCTTTTAAGTATCGAGGCGTCTTCCAATGGAGCCATTGAATGCATCTAGCTCTCTTGCAAGCCTGCTTCTCTTACCTAGAGGATGTGTGTGCGCCAGTGTAAGCCTGTCAAGCGTCATGCCCAGGGTATGTTTGGGCGTGGGATTTCGGAAATATAATTCCCGCATTGAGACTGAACAGCGGGCAATTGCCGTTGCGGAGTGCAATATGTGGTTGCGTGGAGCTTTCTCAGGGTTTACTGGAGTCGAGATGTTCCAAGCCTCCCGCAGCCGGGCTCGTGGTGTTTAGCTGAATTTGAACATAATTTCCGAGCATCCTCTGGGTTCCTGCTGTGGCAAAAGGAAAGGCTGTGTCACTCGCGTATGTGGCAACCAAATAGGTCTCGTTGATATAGTGTAGGCAATGTCCGCTTGTACCACGGTGTACATAGAGCGGCCTAGGACGCTACCAAGTTGTGGTACAACCACACCGCGGCTTCGATACTATTATGTGTAGAGTCGCGCATCTCAAGCTTCTGACATAAAAGCTTCTGTTTGGAGGTAAGATGTGCAAGAAAATGGCGTAAATGCGGTTGAGGCAGGGTTTTCTCTTAGCCTTAAGCAGTAGCCCTGGGTGCAACTCTGTCCGAAAGCTTTGGCTTCATCGTCAAGATTACGGAAGCGCAGTAGTTTCTTCTCCTCGAATGCGTCCAGTATCACTTTGAGACTAAACGGTGGCATGTTCGGGGTGGAGTGAGAACGCCTGAGCCAATGGTGAATCCGAATCAACCCAGTTCTTCCGCAACTGGCAATACTCTGCGTGCAAAAGTAACTCTTTCGAGGTATTTTGGAGAGTATCGACAAGCGAAACTTTCGGGACGATAAGGCCAAGATTGGCTTCAAGTGTTTGCCAGGTTTGGGTATAGAATTAGTTACTGCTGCGTTTCCAGATGTTTGGAAAATGTCTAGCTGAAACATCCTGCTGTATATGTTGGCGAGGAGTTGTAGGCAGGGGAGGGGAAAGAAGCGCTAACAGACCAGGCTTCAATGCCATAGCGCCCGGCGATTTTCGTCTTGAGTCCCTCGATCTCAAGTGTTGAACCTCATCCACCGAGACATAGCTAAGCTCTGCTTGTGTTGTTGGTGTTTTCATCTATATAGTTGTAGGGCAAGGAACGTTGCGTAGCTGAGATATCCAGTCGGTGCCATCTTATTATGCGGCTTGAAGGCTTCGATGAGGTGCTCCCAAAAGCTTCAGGCTCGTGTTCTTGCCTGTGCGGCAACCAGGCGCCAACTAAGCACGCTTGGACTGGAGGCAACTTCTGTGGCATCGTTTTATGATGACGAGGTGAAACCTGCCAAAGGTTGTGCTGTGGGTCTCCGGCTCAACGATTGGCCGGAACATCTTAAAGACGTAGCTGCTCCTGAGCTTTAGGAGCTTATCCGTTTAAGCTGCTTTGCGGCTGCTGTAAATACCCCTTTTATCTCTAGGATTTCTTGGACTGAGGATACTCGTACGCAACCGTCCTCTTCTTCAGCTACTAGCGAGGCGAATCTCTGAACCAAAGGTGTAGGACCCTCGTGGTAGTCTGGGAGAGATTGGGGTCTGGGGGAAGCATGTGCTGCTTGGCGTGTGTGCATGTGGTTGCGTTGAGCTCGGTCGATGGCGTTGGTTCCACTGTTTGCTCAGTGGGGTAAAGCATCTTTGCACTGGTGACATTTTCGTTAGCCAGGCTTGTAGGATTGCGTCCTGCGTGCTCTTCTTGATCTGCTGGGAATGTGCACTTTTCTCAGTGGCAGGGAGGTTCCAGCCGCAGTTCCACTGCGCTGTGGTCGAGGAAAAGGTCCGCGTTATGAAGACAAACGTAAGACCTTTGCACTAATCATCCTTTGAGAGGCCATTCCAGGTGTCGGGAATTTTGGTCGGATCTGTTGGCCAGTAGGTGGCGCTCTCCTGTAGGTGTGGCACTACCGATGCTGCCTGCGCTGGATGCATAAGTAGCGTGCGCGTTCCTTTACGGGTTTGCTGAACTCGCATCCCCAATCATGGTGCTTTGGGTTGAAATCGCCCCCAAATTAGAAATCTGTTAACCGCGACTGCTCAGCAGCAGATCAAAATGCCTTTTTGATACTCGTGTCGTGGGGGGGGAGGTAACCGCGGCGACTTGTAAGGTCCCTTGTGGGCTGGGCAGATTGGACTTGGCACAGTTGTACCGCAGTCCTTCCTCTAAAGGTACTCCAGCTCGTTGTACTTTATGCCGCTTTAATAATAATTGCCGCTCCGCATGAGCTCTGCGCTAGGGTGGTTCAGCGGGAATGATGTCATATTCCCGTGGAAGTCGGATGTATGATCTTTGGAGAAGTGAGTTTCGGGAGATGAGAGTATGTCCTGTGTTGTGTGTGTGCTAAAAGTGTTCCACTTCTGGCCGGCTTTAATCAGAGCCGTTAGCGTTCCAGAAGTTAGGTTTATCCCGTTGCAATAATATTTGCAAACGGTAGCAACATTTGGGTCATTTTGAGCTATGACCTTTTCCCATCATGCGCTCAAACATGCCTCCATTCTGGCCTTGCCGGCGTCAAGGGAATTCCTTGGTGGGATTAAGTTGGCGTTGCGATGTAGGATGTTATCTGTGGGGCATGCGTTTTCTTGCTGTAATTGGGCATAGCTAACATTTGGCGTCGATTCTGCTTGCGTTGGGGTCGCATCTTGCTGGAGTGTGGGGCGGTGGTAATCGTGAGGTTGCCCTCCTGGGGGCCAAAACACTCCTTGCTCTCTTGTAAGCTGGACAAGCCTTTGTAATGAGGCCGCATTGGGCCCTTGCAGTTAAGGCAGAAAGCCTGTTCAGCCTGGCGTTCTTTTTGCATCAGCATGGGAGTGCTCGTCTCTCAGCACTCCTGAACGCCAACGATGAGGTCGAGGTGGCAGTAATCTTTGGTATGAGCCCGAGGCCTGGCAGCGGTAGCATTGGGTGGACATCGTTTGAATTTGATCGGCGCGTTCAAACCGTTACCATGGTGCTGCATATCCGTTTGATCTGGTAAATACCTCCTATTGTTGTTTGGCCGGCTCCCAGACTTAAAGAAGAGGTTTAGGAGGCTTCTGTTGTACCCTTTTAGTGGATTCGTGGACCTCCTGACCTTGTGGCCAGTGGCGGACGAAGTCCCTCTTTGATGTCTTACCATAATCGGTCGAGTGCTGTGGAGGCCTTTATGACCACCGGCTAGGGGAGCGCGTTTCATCTCGGGGTTGAAAGGTGTGAGAAATCTATTTTTACTATCGCTTCAGAAAGTCTTTAGTTTGGTAAAAGGCATCCTTGTTGGGGGTCATGACTGCGAATGAAGTTATTCTGGCCTGGCTTTGTATGTGACCTCTACATCTTTGCCTAAGGCGCCAGAGTGGCTTTGGATAGGTCCTTGATGCTGGTTACATCCGGGTGAAGAATGTGGCGGTGGTTGTCTGCCTTGGGTGCTTTTTGCCTCTTGGTTATGCTGTTTTTTGATTGTCTTAGGAGCGCTGGTGTCTCCCCTTTCGTAAGAAAAAAAAAAAAAATCATCCCCCTAGAAAAAAAAAAAATCCCTTGTTTCGATCATCGTCCTCAGATAGGATTCCGAAGAGTTATTTTTAAGTCTGCTTATTACATGAAGCTCTGGCTGCCGTCGCTGGTGCTGGCCTTGTCCTCCTTATCGGATTTGTTGGCAATTCTTGCCGTCTTTGTATTCTCCTAGGCTCGAGTCGCACTGAGTCACTATTTTATATTTGATGTGCCCTGCCTTACTTTCTAGGCGGCTGGGCTTTGCCAGCTTCATGGTGAGAAAACTGGACGCGAATTCGAATTTTTGAAGGAAGGGTTGAAATTCCGCGCCAAGCGTTGATGGTTTTGCTATTTCAATGGTTCGTGTCTTGGGTGATGTTTTGCCGAACTTGTGCTAAACAGTGTACACCGAACAGCGTTTGTGTCATGCTCTATCGGATGGTTCGTAGACTTGGATAGCGTGAGGTTTTTTGCTATTTCGATCGGTTTCGTGTCTTGAGTGATTGTTCGCGACTTTGCCGATAAAAGCTGATCACGCGATGCTTTTAGTTTTAGAGCCTTAATAAGCTGTGAACTTTTTCGACGCAGGCGGCTCACGACGTGGGTAAAGTTCGAAACAGATCGTGATCAAGCTTTAAAGGCATCGATAGCTTCAAAGCTTGGAAAATTGTTCCTACGCACTGGTTGTATTTTTGCATTGGAAACTCGATTTTTTCACATATAAGAGTGTCACTGTCACTAAATTATTCGCGAGCTTTGTTGCATTTTATTGATCCCCAAGGGAAATCTAAATTGCGTCTCTGTCGGTAATGTTTTTAAATAGGTTCTATGGTTCTCCACGGAGCACAGCGGAGGCACGTCTGTTTCACTTCGAAAGTTCGAGTCGCGACTGAGAGAGAACTATACATGTGCAGTGTGTGCTCATCACACGTATATTATGTATTGGATGCATATATTTCAGTTTTTGCATATTAAGTAAAATTATGTTATTATTATTATTATTAGTCTCATCGATATAAAAATTGAATACTATTATATGGTTATATAATTATTACTTTATATAAGCATATAATGTTTAAATGTCTTTTTCAAATGAGACGGTGTTTCGTACTAAAGAATTAATATTTTGTGATAATTGAAAAATCCTCCTAGGACACTATGTGGACAGAGGTTTTACTAATATAAATATTGTCTACACGTAAATGCAGAGTAAGATAATTATGCAATTTGTCATCAAAATAAAATTAATTTTTTATTTATTTATATAACAATTGTGAATTATAACTAGCGAACGTGAATGCTATCTAATTATGGCCACATTCGTATAGTACATGTCAAGTATAACATATATATATATATACAATTATTGAATATTATCGTTTGTTATTCAAAAATATTTGTGAGTTGTCATGTATTTTACATATTTGAAGATTTATGTAATTATATTTTAAATATATTTACATAATGAAATGAACATTATTCTGGTTGATCCTGCCAGTAGTTATATGCTTGTCTCAAAGATTAAGCCATGCATGTCTAAGTACACACGAATTAATAGTGAAACCGCAAAAGGCTCATTATATCAGTTATGGTTCCTTAGATCGTTAACAGTTACTTGGATAACTGTGGTAATTCTAGAGCTAATACATGCAATTAAAACACGGACCTTCTGGAACGTGTGCTTTTATTAGGCTAAAACCAAGCGATCGCAAGATCGTTACACTGGTTTGAACTCTAGATAACATGCAGATCGTATGGTCTCGTACCGACGACAGATCTTTCAAATGTCTGCCCTATCAACTTTTGATGGTAGTATCTAGGACTACCATGGTTGCAACGGGTAACGGGGAATCAGGGTTCGATTCCGGAGAGGGAGCCTGAGAAACGGCTACCACATCTAAGGAAGGCAGCAGGCGCGTAAATTACCCACTCCCAGCTCGGGGAGGTAGTGACGAAAATAACAATACAGGACTCATATCCGAGGCCCTGTAATTGGAATGAGTACACTTTAAATCCTTTAACAAGGACTATTGGAGGGCAAGTCTGGTGCCAGCAGCCGCGGTAATTCCAGCTCCAATAGCGTATATTAAAGTTGTTGCGGTTAAAACGTTCGTAGTTGAACTTGTGCTTCATACGGGTAGTGCAACTTACAATTGTAGTTAGTACTATACCTTTATGTATGTAAGCGTATTACCGGTGGAGTTCTTATATATAATTAGGTACTTGTACTTTTTTATATGTTCCTCCTATTTAAAAACCTGCATTAGTGCTCTTCATCGAGTGTTATTGTGGGCCGGTACAATTACTTTGAACAAATTAGAGTGCTTAAAGCAGGCTTCAAATGCCTGAATATTCTGTGCATGGGATAATGAAATAAGACCTCTGTTCTGCTTCATTGGTTTTCAGATCAAGAGGTAATGATTAATAGAAGCAGTTTGGGGGCATTAGTATTACGACGCGAGAGGTGAAATTCTTGGACCGTCGTAAGACTAACTTAAGCGAAAGCATTTGCCAAAGATGTTTTCATTAATCAAGAACGAAAGTTAGAGGTTCGAAGGCGATCAGATACCGCCCTAGTTCTAACCATAAACGATGCCAGCTAGCAATTGGGTGTAGCTACTTTTATGGCTCTCTCAGTCGCTTCCCGGGAAAAAAGCTTTTGGGCTCCGGGGGAAGTATGGTTGCAAAGCTGAAACTTAAAGGAATTGACGGAAGGGCACCACCAGGAGTGGAGCCTGCGGCTTAATTTGACTCAACACGGGAAAACTTACCAGGTCCGAACATAAGTGTGTAAGACAGATTGATAGCTCTTTCTCGAATCTATGGGTGGTGGTGCATGGCCGTTCTTAGTTCGTGGAGTGATTTGTCTGGTTAATTCCGATAACGAACGAGACTCAAATATATTAAATAGATATCTTCAGGATTATGGTGTTGAAGCTTATATAGCCTTCATTCATGGTGGCAGTAAAATGTTTATTGTGTTTGAATGTGTTTATATAAGTGGAGCCGTACCTGTTGGTTTGTCCCATTATAAGGACACTAGCTTCTTAAATGGAACAAATTGCGTCTAGCAATAATGAGATTGAGCAATAACAGGTCTGTGATGCCCTTAGATGTCCTGGGCTGCACGCGCGCTACAATGAAAGTATCAACGTGTATTTCCTAGACCGAGAGGTCCGGGTAAACCGCTGAACCACTTTCATGCTTGGATTGTGAACTGAAACTGTTCACATGAACTTGGAATTCCCAGTAAGTGTGAGTCATTAACTCGCATTGATTACGTCCCTGCCCTTTGTGCACACCGCCCGTCGCTACTACCGATTGAATTATTTAGTGAGGTCTCCGGACGTGATCACTGTGACGCCTTGTGTGTTGCGGTTGTTTCGCAAAAGTTGACCGAACTTGATTATTTAGAGGAAGTAAAAGTCGTAACAAGGTTTCCGTAGGTGAACCTGCGGAAGGATCATTATTGTTTTAATGCATCTAACCGTTAATAAATTAAATTTGTTTTTCTCTTTTAGGGAATTGCAATATTTAATAAATTATGTAACTAATAAATATAAATATTTTATTCAATCATATGAGATACAATTATGCAACATATAATAATTTAAATTAGCTAAAAACCGTTTGTCATGTATTATTATTATTATTATATACTGTATTAAGAGTGTTTTATGTGTTTTGGATAAAATAAAAAACTGCGTGTATATGTACCATAATATACATGCGTTGCAAAATGTATTGTGCATATTCCAGTGCGCATACATTGGTTCGCAACACCTAAAGAAAAACAATGTTGTACCTGTTTGCAGGTTAACGCTTTACATATGTTGATCATAATAAATAAATTTAGCTAAATATACTTGTCATATATCTTATTATTATCGATTATGTAAAAACTAAGACATTTCGCAACATTTATTTAGGTATAAAAAAAAAAATTTTATTGAAGGAATTGATATATGCCAGTAAAATGGTGTATTTTTTAATTTCTTTCAATAAAAATATTCTTGACGTAATGAAATAAAAAAAAAAATTGTATCACTCTAAGCGGTGGATCACTCGGCTCATGGGTCGATGAAGAACGCAGCAAACTGTGCGTCATCGTGTGAACTGCAGGACACATGAACATCGACATTTTGAACGCATATCGCAGTCCATGCTGTTATGTACTTTAATTAATTTTTTAGTGCTGCTTGGACTACATATGGTTGAGGGTTGTAAGACTATGCTAAATAAGTTGTTTAAAATTTTTCGGAATTTTAAAGCACATTGTATATTATTGGATAATATAAGTGTGAATCTAAAAAGTTCTCGCTTAAGATATTCATAATATGAATTAATAAATGAAAATACTAAAACTCTGTTGCATGAGAAATTTGAAGAATTATATGTTCTTTATTCATTTCAAATAATATTGAGGAATGTCTAGCATAAAATATATTATTTTTATAAACTAGAATTGCCTCTTATTAACGAATATGGTATAAAGATAATTTTGTGAATATTATGGACCTTCAAGAAAAAAATAGTATATTTCAAAAATAGGCAGAGAATTGTCTATAAGTGTAATTAAACAACCTCAACTCATATGGGACTACCCCCTGAATTTAAGCATATTAATTAGGGGAGGAAAAGAAACTAACAAGGATTTTCTTAGTAGCGGCGAGCGAAAAGAAATCAGTTCAGCACTAAGTCACTTTGTCTATATGGCAAATGTGAGATGCAGTGTATGGAACGTCAATATTCTAGTATGAGAAATTAACGATTTAAGTCCTTCTTAAATGAGGCCATTTTACCCATAGAGGGTGCCAGGCCCGTATATAACGTTAATGATTATTAGATGATGTTTCCAAAGAGTCGTGTTGCTTGATAGTGCAGCACTAAGTGGGTGGTAAACTCCATCTAAAAACTAAATATAACCATGAGACCGATAGTAAACAAGTACCGTGAGGGAAAGTTGAAAAGAACTCTGAATAGAGAGTTAAAATAGTACGTGAAACTGCTTAGAGGTTAAGCCCGATGAACCTGAATATCCGTTATGGAAAATTCATCATTAGAATTGTAATATTTAATCAATATTATAACGATAGTGTGCATTTTTTCCATATAAGGACATTGTAATCTATTAGCATGTATGGAATTTATCAAACAATTTTGATAAGAGTTTATTTAAATTAGAGTGCTTGCATTTTAACATAAAATAAATTTCAAAAATTTGATAAAGTGCTGATAGATTATATGAGTACAGTGCGTTATTTTTCGGAATTATATAATGGCATGATTATCATTGATTTTTATGTTTATTATAAGCACTTGTATGATTAACAATGCGAAAGATTCAGGATACCTTCGGGACCCGTCTTGAAACACGGACCAAGGAGTCTAACATATGTGCAAGTTATTGGGATATAAACCTAATAGCGTAATTAACTTGACTATTATTGGGATTAGTTTTTTAACTATTTATAGTTGATTAACGCAATCCCGGGGCGTTCTATATAGTTATGTATAATAATATTTATATTATTTATGCCTCTAACTGGAACGTACCTTGAGCATATATGCTGTGACCCGAAAGATGGTGAACTATACTTGATCAGGTTGAAGTCAGGGGAAACCCTGATGGAAGACCGAAACAGTTCTGACGTGCAAATCGATTGTCAGAATTGAGTATAGGGGCGAAAGACCAATCGAACCATCTAGTAGCTGGTTCCTTCCGAAGTTTCCCTCAGGATAGCTGGTGCATTTAACTGTTGTATAAAATAATCTTATCTGGTAAAGCGAATGATTAGAGGCCTTAGGGTCGAAACGATCTTAACCTATTCTCAAACTTTAAATGGGTAAGAACCTTAACTTTTCTTGATATGAAGTTAAGGTTATGATATAATGTGCCCAGTGGGCCACTTTTGGTAAGCAGAACTGGCGCTGTGGGATGAACCAAACGTAATGTTACGGTGCCCAAATTAACAACTCATTCAGAAACCATGAAAGGCGTTGGTTGCTTAAAACAGCAGGACGGTGATCATGGAAGTCGAAATCCGCTAAGGAGTGTGTAACAACTCACCTGCCGAAGCAACTAGCCCTTAAAATGGATGGCGCTTAAGTTGTATACCTATACATTACCGCTAAAGTAGATGATTTATATTACTTGTAATATAAATTTTGAAACTTTAGTGAGTAGGAAGGTACAATGGTGTGCTTAGAAGTGTTTGGCGTAAGCCTGCATGGAGCCGTCATTGGTACAGATCTTGGTGGTAGTAGCAAATAATCGAATGAGACCTTGGAGGACTGAAGTGGAGAAGGGTTTCGTGTGAACAGTGGTTGATCACGAGTTAGTCGGTCCTAAGTTCAAGGCGAAAGCCGAAAATTTTCAAGTAAAAAAAAGTAACTAAAATTTATATTTTGTCATAATTAAAAAACTTGAATAATTTTGAACGTAACCTGTTGAGTATCCGTTTGTTATTAAATATGGGCCTCGTGCTCATCCTGGCAACAGGAACGACCATAAAGAAGCCGTCGAGAGATATCGGAAGAGTTTTCTTTCTGTTTTATAGCCGTACTACCATGGAAGTCTTTCGCAGAGAGATATGGTAGATGGGCTAGAAGAGCATGACATATACTGTTGTGTCGATATTTTCTCCTCGGACCTTGAAAATTTATGGTGGGGACACGCAAACTTCTCAACAGGCCGTACAATATCCGCAGCTGGTCTCCAAGGTGAAGAGTCTCTAGTCGATAGAATAATGTAGGTAAGGGAAGTCGGCAAATTAGATCCGTAACTTCGGGATAAGGATTGGCTCTGAAGATTGAGATAGTCGGGCTTGATTGGGAAACAATAACATGGTTTATGTGCTCGTTCTGGGTAAATAGAGTTTCTATCATTTTATGGTAGTTTCTTGTTCCCCGGATAGTTTAGTTACGTAGCCAATTGTGGAACTTTCTTGCTAAAAATTTTTAAGAATACTAGTTGGGCAACCAGCTAGTTCTTTTAAATTATAACGATTATCAATTAACAATCAATTCAGAACTGGCACGGACTTGGGGAATCCGACTGTCTAATTAAAACAAAGCATTGTGATGGCCCTAGCGGGTGTTGACACAATGTGATTTCTGCCCAGTGCTCTGAATGTCAAAGTGAAGAAATTCAAGTAAGCGCGGGTCAACGGCGGGAGTAACTATGACTCTCTTAAGTAGCCAAATGCCTCGTCATCTAATTAGTGACGCGCATGAATGGATTAACGAGATTCCTACTGTCCCTATCTACTATCTAGCGAAACCACAGCCAAGGGAACGGGCTTGGAATAATTAGCGGGGAAGAAGAGACCCTTTTGAGCTTGACTCTAATCTGGCAGTGTAAGGAGACATAAGAGGTGTAGAATAAGTGGAGATATTAAATTTCGGTTTAGTATCGACAATGAAATACCACTACTCTTATTGTTTTCCTTACTTACTTGATTAAATGAACGTGTGTATCATTTTCCTAGCCATTATACGGATGATATTTATTATATCTTATGGTATTGGGTTTTGATGCAAGCTTTCTTGATCAAAGT
>NW_026263617.1:0-9010 GCF_009650485.2 Drosophila albomicans
AGGCAAATTATTTATTTTTATTTTATTAATTAAATCTAGTATTTAATACTAACATTTAATAGAGAAGAGACTATTGGCTGCTGGGGCCTTCGATCGAAAGTATCTGTACTATATTATACCTTAATTTAGTTTTCATTAATAAAATTACACATTTTCATTATATTATCATTTGAATGGGGTTGTAGGAGGCGGAAAGTATCCTGGAACCAACTCGGAAAACAGGTATGGAGGATCATGATCCAAAGTTAGGCTTGCCACCACAGAGTGGGCATGGAGGTTGTGTTTGTGCAAGGTTAAAGGTGTCCGTGTATGCATTGCGTGTGACGCGTTCGCAGACGGATAAACGTACTACATGCTGGTCTCTTTGGCAATTTAATGGGTCAGGTAACTAAGACCTTGAGTCTGTTTGAATACATTTTAAATAGGGATGTGAGACGAGAGCGCCGGATAGCGTTTATATCAGACGAAAATCCTCCTTAAGCTTTGAGGTGGAAATCGGAGATATGCATACGTGAAGGTGAAATTTTAAAGAGACGCTTAGCCGAGCAGTACAGCCTTTTTAAACAACTGAGCTTTTATATATTTTATAAGCGAAGCGGATGACTTTTGATTTTTGAAAGTGTGAACAGGCGCTGCTTTTTCGTCTCTTGCTTGCTAGAGGAATGATTTCTACCAAGGAACTCGTTAGTTTGGGGGATACTACAGATTGGCTGCAGCTCTATACATTTGGTAAACCCGAGCTACTTGGTGATTCAAGACTCATCAGTTATTCCAGTTGCGCACAAAATTTTTCAGATTCGTTTTCAATAATCGTCCAGTTTGTAAAATCTGTCTGATATTTGGGCAGATGGGGGAGTTGTCGGGATAGAATTGGACGGAAAGGAATATTGGTTATAGGGAAGTGATCACTGCCGTGCAGATTATCTAGGATATAACCAAGCTACACCTGTGAGTAATTTGGGAGACATACATATAATTGAACATCAACAGGGGTGAAGGATGGTGAGTTGAAAGATTGGGTTGCCGAACCGTTGTTAAGGACAACCAAATTTTTTATCCGCAATGGCGCGCTCAATATTCTTTTCGCGGCGACTGGAAGCAGACGAACCCCATAAGGGGCTCTATGCATTAAAGTCTTCACTATCATCAGAGGCCCATTGATTTGGTCAATGATAGCAGAAATTTCGTTGCTTGAGAAGACTGGCAAGGAGGAATATACTCGTATGCGTTGATAATAGTAATGATATTACCAATATTCGGCTATAAAGCTGAACAGATTAATATGGGGAGTTAAGAGTTGTGTGTGGGTATGTGGAATATGACGTTTAATGAGAACACCGACGCCTTGCTTTGGCCGACGTGTTTTGTGGTAAGTTGAAAAAGTAACGCAGTGTATGCCCTAGGGCAAGATGGAGTTGTTAGAATTATGAGGCAAGTGAGTTTCTTTGCAAACATAGAACATCGGGTGATTGGCCCATTAACAGGAGTGTAAAGTTCATTATAAATTAATTTAAAATACCATTTGTATTCCCATTGCAGATTTTTAATAGACATCTAAATTAAAGGGGTATGTTTTATGTTTGCAAGATAGGAAAAACCATGGGGAGACTTGACTACGAGTCAAAGTCTCATCAAAAAATTAAATGAGTTCGGAAAGTTCAGTTGTATTATTTATGGGAGAAATAAGGTTCATCGTGAATTGAGAATATTGTTCGTGTTATTATGATGAGTTTGTAAGACATCTATAAATTCGTCTTGCTGCTAATCTAAAAGAGCACGACATTTTTGATAGGCTTGTCTTCGACAATATCGGAGAGAGGTAATCTTGTGACGATGACGTAGAGGCATGTGGTTTGGAGGAGTGTATTCCTCACCTTACCAAGATTGCCAACATGTTCAGTTTGCTAGGTATACGCTGTAAAGATCAATATGTAATCACGATTTCTCAGGTAAGGCTTAACGATGCCGTCAACTGTTCGGAGAACTTGACAAAACTGAGATGAACATGCTGGGTTTTAAGCTCGCACAATGTTTCTTCCTCAGGATATTGATTAGATAGTGGAGCATATAGTAGTACCTTTCACAAATCTAAGGGAGTCATGAAATTTCATTCTATAACCGCAAATGCCAGTCAAATGCGTATTTTTAGGCAACGTTGGGCGACATCCTTGGATTTTATCAAACTAAAAGATTGCCCATCACGAAGGGTGGAAATGGATATGGAATTCCCTTGCTGATGATATTCAGATCTCGGTGTGTCGTGAAACACGAGAAATCGGAGATGGGCTTCGTCACAGTTTAGTATGAGTAAGCTCTTCTGAGAACTTTTGTGTGATGAATGTGCATACCGCGCTAGCCCCATAGGGTAAAAGGGTATTATAACTTTGCACCGAAATGGTTTGTAACACTTTGAAAATGTATGTAACAGGTAGAAGGAGGCATCTCCGACCCCATAAAGTATAGGTGAAAAATGTTAGGCATCCGCGAAGTTAAAATTGAAAATTCACCTTACTTTTTGCCACGAGTAGTATTCTTGATCAGATCAACAGCCGAGACGATCTTGAAATGTCCGTCTGTGTGTTTGTCCGTCGTGGTATGAACAGCTAGATCTCAGAGACCTATAGAGTAGAGCTTTAAATTTTTTCGACCAGCATTGTTATGTTTGCACGCAGATCAAGCTTGGTTTCAAATCTTTTGCCACGTCCACTTGCGCCCCTCAATCGAGAAATATCGAATAAAGCGTAATTTTAAAGCTAGAGTTGGAATTTGGTATATACAATAATTACTATAGTAGTTATGATACCTGAAAATTGGTTGCGACTCAGATTGTCGAAGTTATTAAAAATACTTTTGTATGGGGCAAAAACGCTACTTACTAGAACTCTAGTTGCTTTGGCCGCAATCTGGTAAATTGTGCGTCTATGGTATATTTTGTGCCACTGGCAACACGCGCTCAATAGTTGCCAGCGCGGCGGTCATCGTGGATGCTGATGAAAAATATTGCTGAAGCATGGCGCCGACGTTAAGGATCACAATAAGAACAGGACATACACCGCTGATGGCAAAAATTTTGAAACAAACTTGATCTACGTACAACATAGCAAAGGCTGTCGAAAAAAAATATTCATACACACAGACGGACATGGCTAGATCGTCTTGGCTTTGACGCTGTCAGAATATATATATACTTATAGGGTCGGAGATGCCGTCCTCTACCTGTTACATACATTTTGCTGCGGCAACAAAGTTATAATACCCTTCTACCCTATTGGGTACGGATATAAAATAAGTGAAGGTTATTCTTAAAGCTTTGGGTTATGCACTAATATATTAAAAGCTAAGATTGATTCTTAGCAAACTTGTTTTCTGTTTATGTAAAATATATATAAATTCGTTCATGTTTTTGATTGCAATACGAATTTGTTAATTTTTGCAATTATCAGAAAAGAAAATAAATACAGAGAAAAAAATTCAAAATTACTCGTAGCTTGTAGACTTCTTTTGGCATCGTCAAATTTGTTTTAGTGGCAAGCGAATTTTCACAATGTTAGTGATGCAAGACGCTCCAATTTAGGTGCAAATTTGAGTAAGTTATTCGATCCAAGTAAATATCGATATTTTGTCGAAAGAAATACATTTTTAACATTTAGCTGTTAAATTCAATTTAAACATCACTAAAATTTTGAGTAAAAGTGAACTAACAAAAAAAAAGCTGCTTAAATTTGGTCAAAAATCCAGAATTCCCGCTGCCCGCTGTTTTCGATATTTTTTCGACGAGCAATCATACTTCAAAAAATCCAATCTGACGGGAAAAAAAGCGGAAATGACACTACTGTTGCTATGTGCCTCATCGCCAGTCGAAGCTATCGCGACCAGCGTTGCCACTTTAGCTATTTGCCCGCTAGATCTGACGGTTTTTAAAAGCAAAATGCGGATAAATTCGAAAACTGCGGGTAGCGGATTATAGCTTATTTTCAAAACAAAAATGACGGAACTTTAGTTTTTAAAAACATCTGGTAACTTTGTGAATTTTTATGTTTTATCGCATGCCACACTTTAAAACTTGCAGTATTTTGCATTGCAATGGTAAAAAACATCGATATGCCAAAAGATCTTTACATTATTATCGATTTTTACTAGTGTTATACCATAACCATCTGGGTAATTTCACATTTTCAAAAACGATCGTGTGACAGTTGAAATGCCGAAAGTTTATAAGCGCAAAAACCGCGAACACACGTGCTTGGTTGGAGAATTAACACACTTAAGGATGGCTAACTTTGATGCAGCTGATGATCAAAATGCTTTTTGCAAGATGATTGCCAAATCCAGCATTAATGCGAGCTTTCGATTTGCAACGCGCATGCCAAGACAAATAAGCACAAGTCCCTTCGTCATCTGCGTTTTTCACAGACGAACAAAAATAAAGTTGTTCCATCTGTTCTCTCCAAAAACCTGCCGGCAAGAGGCGGCATTGTCTTTGTAAATGTGCGCGGCGCATTCATCGGTGAGGCCCAATTGACCATTGGGATTGTTGTGAGGGACAAATTTTCAGGATGGCGGTGCTATAAAGCTTCATAAACAAAGTGCCCAGTATATAACAAATATTTTGGGCTCCAAGCTTTAAATCGTTATTAAAGGAGGACATCGGTGATGCCAAGTACAGCTTGTTGCTTGAGAAAGTACTGATCATAAGTGTCTGCAAGACTTGGTAAGTAAAATGCTAATCATCCTAAAACACAATTAAATAATACGGTCTTGGTATAAACTATTTTAGTTCAACACGGAGCATCATGGTTCCACATTTTTTATTCGGTTCCGCTCGAGGAGGTCGACGCGAAAACGATTGCGAAACACCTCTGCAGAACTCGACTTTAAATGTAAACCCTGGGAATTTGATTGGAATCGGCACGGACAACGCAAGTGTTATGGGTTGGTTTCAACAGCAAAGTGTTACACGGGTTGAAAAAAAGTTCCTTCCCTACATTTTAATCAAGTGTGTATGCCATTCACTACAACTGGCTGTCAACAGTACATGTAAAACATTTTTTACGCGAGCCTTGAATATTATTGTTTACGAAACCTATAATTGGTTTCAAAAACGAGAAAAGGCAATCAGATTACAAAAAAATATATCAGCTCATTAATGCAGAAGAGGTAACAACCTACATGTTTGTAATGGTTTGACTTTAACTTTTTTGTCTATTAACATGTGCTTGCATCTCTAGTCTGTGTATGTGGTATTGTTCTCTATGTTTGTATATTTATTTTTCTGGTATACAGTGTTTGCCAACTTGGCTATTTCTAGGCCCAGATTTTGGCTATTTGCATGACCTAAACTAGAAACCCACTCAATTTTGCAGGAGCCGTTATGTTGGCTATTTCACAAAAAAAATGTTTCTATTTTTGCTAATTTAAATAATTTGTAAGGCGCTAGCCTGGGCGGACAACATGCGCACCCATGCCGAAGGGACAGCCCGTATAAATCGAATCAATGCGGACGCAGCTATGCGGCCTTCGATCATCTGCGTCGCCCACAAACTGACGCAAACCGGGAGCGGCCGTATGCGGTCCGGCACATAAAATCAGTCATTCGGGCGAAAAGCCCTTCAAGGTTGCGACAATGCATGAAGGCATTCCCACCAGAAAGGGCCTCAGTATCCATATGCGTGTCCATAATAGAAAGCGCCCGTCACGCCACCATCAGCCAGCAGCGTCGCGGCGGCGGCCAACCAATAGCTCAGACACAGTCCCAATCGCAACACTCAGTGTAACATCTGTGAACGGTTTCTATCTGACCACGCTCTAGCTGGTGCACAGCATGCGCACCCATGCTCAGCACAGTCCCATCGCAATTGTCGCCGTCGCAGCAACAGCAATCGGAACGGTTAACGACGGTCGCTAGACGTCGCACGGTGATGAGCGGAAAGCACAATGCCGATGTCACTGATCAGCAGGTGTCCACACCCACACAAAGATAAAATAATTTCAACAATAATAAGTGAAATTACAAGGAAAACTTCGCTGTCAAATCTTTCAAATTTCGCACTTAAAAAATATCAAAATGTACTTTACTTATTCTATGTGAATATTAAGTTTGCCCAGGGCATGAAATATCCAAATGGAAATGCGGTGCCAGCCGATTCTAATCTTAATCACTTAGAACTAAACTTAACAGCAATTTTGCCGATTGATGTTGTTGATTCTTGTCATAAGGTTTTCATAAGATGGAATGTTTTGGCTTCGTGGTGGCTTCTATATATGTATATATAGTCGTACATATAGCATTATTCGAGCTGCTTCCTTTTGTTGATCAACCGGCAACAAAACTTTGCGGGAATGCGAACGTTTGTGGCAATCAAATTGCTGGAGTAGCGGAAGCTGCGTCCACAGCTGTCGCAGGTGTGCGGCTTTTCGCCGTCTGCGCAGCATGTGCTTCTTGTAGCCGGAACTTCTGTGTTAAATAACCTTTCCGCATATGTCGCAGGTGAAGGCTTGACACGGTGTGGCTGCAGAGATGGGAGCGCAGCGAAGAGGCCTGACGATACCGTTTTGCCGCACGTGCGACATTTGTTGGGATTGTGAAGCGTTGCATGGCCATCCGTTTGCGTTTGCGTGTCTAATGATCCCCCAAATTGTTGCATCAAATAGCGAACGTACTCGCCATGCAATTGCATGTGATTTTAAAGGAGTTACTACTCGTGCTCAGCTGCTGCTGCAATCATCTAAAAAAACAAGTAGAAAGTTACAGTCGAGTGTGCTCGACTGTGAGATACCCGCTACCCATTTTTAATAAGGCAAAAATTGCGTATCATTTTCAAAATATACCGAAAATACTAAAAAATAATTTTGGGGTATTATTATAATATTACCAAATATACTAAAACACCTAAAAATATACCAACCATGGTATATTTGGTATAATCGATATAGTACCCGCATTCAAAATATACATAGCGGCACAATATACCAGATTGTCGGCCAAAGCAAATAGACCCTAGTAAGTAGCGTTTTTGCCCATTACAAAAGTATTTCTTTAATAACTTCGGCATTTTTTATCTGTCGCAACCAAATTTCAGGATCGGTAAAATACAGTAACTTTATTATTGTATATCCAATCTCTAGCTTTACATTACGCTGTTATTCGATTTTTTGATTTAGCGGGGGGCGGAAGTGCGTGCAAAAATTGAACAAACTTGATCTGCGTGCAAACATAACAAATGCTGTCAGAAAAAAAATTAATGGCTCATCTTTTAAAGTCTCTGAGATCTACCTTTTTACCCTATGGGTAGCGGGTATGAAATGTTATAATATATTAGTGGCAAGAAAATAATTCGTAATTAGTTTGGCACAGTGCATACATATATACATAGATGTCCAAGATGATACATATACTTACATAGAGGACAATGCAACATTGAATAAATCGTCAAAAAGAATAGTCCCACGACAAATTCGATCGAATTTACTAAAGAACTTCAACGGTGGTCGGAAAGACGATAACCCAATGATGCATAGCGCTAGTCCTTAAGTTATGTTATCAATATTTCGGAATTGTCCTGTCAAATGACCGAAGAACGAATTTGCACATCGGGTTACATAATTTCCAAAGTGCTCCAAAATCTTGAAATGACTGTTCCTCGGTTTTTCGCGATCAAACATTCACAACAAATTTTGCACGCCACTTCCGCGCCCCAAATCAACAAAAACATCGATAACAAGCGTATTTAAAGCTAGTCTAAGTTTTGGTATGTACTATAATTCTATAGTAGCTGGTTGCGATCAGATAAAAACTTGTGGAAGTTATTAAGAAATACTTTTGTATGGGCAAACAACGCTTACTTACTAGGGCTCTTTAGTTGCTTTGGCCGACAATCTGGTAACA
The DNA here is from genome assembly GCF_009650485.2 of Drosophila albomicans. Taxonomy (NCBI): domain Eukaryota; kingdom Metazoa; phylum Arthropoda; class Insecta; order Diptera; family Drosophilidae; genus Drosophila; species Drosophila albomicans. Next base: position 7,886 of record NW_026263617.1, read on the forward strand.
TTGTGCCGTCTATTTTGAATGGTGTACTATATCGATATAATACCAAACATAAGCATTTGGTATATTTTTAGTAATTTTCGGTATATTTGTGGAAAATAATAACGCAATATTTTGGCCTATTAAAATATAGTATCGGGTATCTCACAGTCAGCAACACTCGACTGTTAACTTCTAGCTTGTTTTTATTTGAATCAAGGATTTCTTAGAATAATTTTGGAAAGTGGGCAATTTTTAAATAGAATATTATTATTATTTATTATTAGATTATTTTAAGAACGAAATTTTTTTTGCTTCGTCAAAATTGGTTTTTAACGAAGTTAATCTTTTTCTCATTATTTTTTGGGAACGCATGTTATATGATTTTATAGCTTTTATGTGCATCTTTTGTTCCATGTTTTTCAATTGGTTCCTCAAAATTTCAATTTTTTTTTAAATGCGTCCGTTATGCGTCTGCAGCTTTTTGGCAATTCTTCTTTTAGTTTTTCTGCCACTGCGTATCGCCGATCGTTGTTCTCTATCTTGCCTGCAGTTCATTGACTGTATGTCCTTCAGACAGCGTATGTACTGCGATTGAACAAGCTTCTTTCTCTCTACACATGCTTTTCTTTCATTGTGCCTTCAAGCTCTCAGTTCCTTCTGCAAAGGCCAACATTTTTTCGTTTCGAGTACGGTCTTTTGCTCTTTCAGATCACAGACTTCTTTTGCGGTGTTCTGCTCAAGTTTTCTCAATTCTTGCTTGGCAAGTTTTCTGCGCCAATTTGCAGATCACTTTCGGCTTGATTGTACAAACTTTCGGCCTTGATTTTTCCGATGTCAGCTTCAGTTCGGACCCTATTTTTGTTTCCGTAAAGTTAGCTCCCTTTCTCTGCCGACTATCTTTAATCATATTTTCATATATCTCGAAGTATTTCTATTTCTCCTTCTTAGAGCCCATTCATTCGTCAGCTAAGTAGCGGGGACGAATTTGATCATTATTTATGTAGAAATTTCAATTAGTTTGCTTTGGTTGATAATCTGCGAGTATTTCGAGAAAAAAACAAGTAATATGATATTAATTAATATATTAGATCTAGCTATATTTATATATATATCCTTGAAAATGCATGACGGGTATTTCTCAGTTCG
>NW_026263618.1:0-28984 GCF_009650485.2 Drosophila albomicans
GAGCGTCGATCACTATAGTGTGATTCTTGTCGGCAAACCCACCAGGTCCGGCTATATATCCTGTCTCTCCCTGCAACTTTGTTCAGCAATGACAGAGTAGCCCTCGTCTCAATCCCCGCTGAGATAATTAGTTACACTGTTTTCTAGCCACCCTCCTCCATGCGTACGATGACCACTTCCTGCAGAATGTGGTTAGTATGATATCGGGAGCATCACATCCTGCACGACACTGCTCTCTCAATCGTCCTTCCCCTCGTTGGTACGAGACCGCGTGGTAGGGCATTTATCCGGCAGTTTGATCCCATTCAAATAAGCTTTTCCAGTTAACAAACGCGTGGTGCGACAACCCACCCGTGTTGCGGAGCATAACGCCCTGCTTCACGGAGACCGCTACCATAAACAGAGGAGTGCAACCTATCACGCCCAGTACGAATCGATCAAAAGCGTGTATCCAGAGCCGCGTCTCCGATGCCTTGCACCTATCTCGGGCCCTCCGAATTCCGCACTAAGGAACGAACTGGCCGTCTCGGATTGCTCGAGGTGGGGCCATTTTATGTTCGTTAGCCTCTGTATGCGCAGCATTGGAGCTGTCCTTCGAACTGAGGGAACCCGAGACCCCCACTTGTGTGGGGGGGCATGGAAGAATGCTACTGGACACATCCATAGGAAGATCTAACCATTTCCTTACGACCGAGACCGTACCAGTCTGCACACTTTCTCCAAAACGCTATGCCACACTACCAAGGTTAGCTGTGATATAGCTGTGGAATGAGGACAGTTCTGAGGGCGAATAACCTTCGCTGTGGCTTCAGGGGGACGCGATATGATATCCAATCTGGACCAATGTCCTCAGTCGGATTGTAGCGTGCCCTACACGTCCGCAGTGACCTGAAATGCCGAGATACCTCCAACTCCTCCGAACGCTTCAAGCTTGCGACACGTGCGCGAACCTACACAGAAGCTCCGTGATTCGATCACAGTACAACTTCTGCTTCGGTTGCCCTTGACACTAACAGTAAAACACTTAATTAGCGTTTAGGGTCAGCCCAACGACGCCAAAAAGGAGACCGTGGTATCCAATAATGCCTGAAGCCCTTCGGTGTAGAAGCAAACAACACCAGACCAACGCTGTCGTGCGATTTTACGCTGCAGCGTTTGTTTTGGCATTTCCGCACACTGACACCAATCTCGCGCTACGTAAGAGACCTGAGCAACCGGATCATGACGCGTGAACCACAGTTTTGCTGAACATATGTGCGAGACAAAGACGGTCATGGTGGTCCCTCAGCTTCAGCACCTCTAGCAGGGAACGAATTCCTCTGATGAGCTCCAAGCCTTACCATTGGACTAGTGCCACCTCCCAAGTACAAGCTACGTACGTAGTCGCACAAAACCCGTTGGAAGCACGCATACCACTAGGGTGTCAATTAACGCCGTGAGACCAGAGTCTTGCACCGTCCTGTCGGATATAACACTTGGCATGACAATCAGACGTAATAGTATGACATTGGCATACCTTGTCAACTATGCAGAAGTGTCCGATATCGGACGGAAGTGCTTTTGTCGAGATGCTCTGCTGTGTCATGACTTTTCTCATTGGAAGAGTCATGGGTACTCCTCCGTTGACCCGCGCTTACTTGAATTCTTCACTTGACATTTCAGAGCACTGGGCAGAAATACATTGTGTCGAACACCCGCTAGGGCCATCACAATGCTTGTTTTAATTAGACAGTCGGATTCCCCAAGTCCGTGCCAGTTCTGAATGATTGTTAATTGATAATCGTATTAATTTAAAAGAACTAGCTGGTTGCCCAACTAGTATTCTTAAAAATTTTAGCAAGAAAGTTCCACAATTGGCTACGTAACTAAACTATCCGGAACAAGAAACTACCATAAATGATAGAAACTCTATTACCCAGAACGAGCACATAAACCATGTTATTGTTTCCCAATCAAGCCCGACTATCTCAATCTTCAGAGCCAATCCTTATCCGAAGTTACGGATCTAATTTGCGACTTCCCCTTACCTACATTATTCTATCGACTAGAGACTCTTCACCTTGGAGACCAGCTGCGGATATTGTACGGGCCTGTTGAGAAGTTTTGCGTGTCCCCACCATAAATTTTCAAGGTCCAGGAGAAAAATATCGACACAACAGTATATGTTCATGCTCTCTAGCCCATCTACCATATCTCTCTGCGAAAGACTTCCATGGTAGTACGGCTATAAAACAGAAAAGAAACTCTTCCGATATCTCTCGACGCTTCTTATGGTCGTTCCTGTGCCAGAATGAGCACGAGCCATATTTAATAACAAACGGATACTCAACAGGTTACGGAATGAACCGTATTCCCTTACGTTCAAAATTATTCAAGTTTTTTAATTATACATAAATATAAATTTTAGTTACTTTGTTTTACTTGAAAATTTTCGGCTTTCGCCTTGAACTTAGACCGACTAACTCGTGATCAACCACTGTTCACACGAAAACCCTTCTCCACTTCAGTCCTCCAAGGTCTCATTCGATTATTTGCTACTACCACCAAGATCTGTACCAATGACGGCTCATGCAGGGCTTACGCCAAACACTTCTAAGCACACCATTGTACCTTCCTACTCACTAAAGTTTCAAAATTTATATTACAAGTAAATATAAATCATCTACTTTAGCGGTAATGTATAGGTATAAACTTAAGCGCCATCCATTTTAAGGGCTAGTTGCTTCGGCAGTGAGTGTTACACACTCTTAGCGGATTCGACTTCCATGATCACCGTCCTGCTGTTTTAAGCAACAACGCCTTTCATGGTTTCTGAATGAGTTGTTAATGGGCACCGTAAATTACGTTTGGTTCATCCCACAGCGCCATTCTGCTTACCAAAAAGTGACCCACTGGCCACATTATATCATAACCTTAAACTTCATATCAAGAAAGTTAAAGGTTCTTTACCCATTTAAAGTTTGGAGAATAGGTAAATCGTTTCGACCCTAAGGCCTCTAATCATTCGCTTTACCAGATAAGATTATTTTATACAACATTAAATTGCACCAGCTTTTCCTAGGGAAACTTCGGAAGGAACCAGCTACTAGATGGTTCGAGTGGTCTTTCGCCCCTATACTCAATTCTGACAATCGATTGCACGTCACCCCCCCGAACTGTTTCGTCTTCCATCAGGGTTTCCCCTGACTCAACCCTGATCAAGTATAGTTCACCATCTTTCGGGTCACAGCATATATGCTCAAGTGTACTTCCAGTTAAGCATAAATAATATAATAATTATTATACATAACTATATAGAACGCCCCGGATTGCGTTAATCACTATAAATAGTTTAAAAAACTAATCCAATAAAGTCAAGTTAATTACGCTATTAGGTTTATATCCCAATAATTGCACATATGTTAGACTCTTTGGTCCGTGTTTCAAGACGGTCCGAAGGTATCCTGAATCTTTCGCATTGTTAATCATACAAGTGCTTATAAAAAACATAAAAATCAATATAATCAGGCCATTATATAATCGATAAAATTAACAGCACTGTACTCATATAATCTATCAGCACTTTATCAAATTTTTGAAATTTATTTTATGTTAAAATGCAAGCACTCTATTTAAAATAACTCATTATCAAAATTGTTGATAATTCCATACATCTAATAGATACAATGTCCTTATATGAAAAAATGCACCACTATCTTATAAATATTGATTAAAATATTAACAATTCTAATGAATGAATTTTCCATAAACGGTAATTCAGTATCATCGGGCTTAACCTCTAAGCAGTTTCACGTACATTTAACTCTCTATCAGAGTTCTTTTCAACTTTCCTCACGGTACTTGTTTACGTATCGTCTCATGGTTATATTTAGTTTTAGATGGAGTTTACCACCCACTTAGTGCGTCACTATCAAGCAACACGACTCTTTGAAACATCATCTAATAATCATTAACGTTATACGGGCCTGCACCTCTATCTGTAAATGCCTCATTTAAGAAGACTTAAAATCGTTAATTCTCATACTAAATATTGACTTCATTATACTGCATCTCACATTTGCCATATAGACAAAGTGACTTAGTGCTGAACTGATTTCTTTTTCGCTCGCCGCCTACTAAAAAATCCTTGTTAGTTTCTTTCCTCCCCCTAATTAATATGCTTAAATTCAGGGTAGTCCCATATGAGTGAGGTTGTTTAATTACACTTATAGACAATCATCTGCCTATTTGAAAATACTATTTTTTCTCTGAAGGTCCATAATATTCAACAAAATTATTCTTTATACCATATTCGTTAATAGAGCAATTCTTAGTTATAAATAATAATTTTATGCTAGACATTCCTCAATATTATTGAAATGAATAAAGAACATATAATTCTTCAAATTTCTCATGCAACAGAGTTTTAGTATTTTCATTATTAATTCATATTATTGAATATCTTAAGCAGAACTTGTTAGATTCACACTTATATTATCCAATAATATACAATGTGCTTAAAATCCGAAAAATTTTAAACAACTTATTTAAGCATTAGTCTTACAACCCTCAACCATATGTAGTCCAGCAGCACTAAAAAATTAATTTAAAGTACATAACAGCATGGACTGCAATATCGTTCAAATGCGATGTTCATGTGTCTGCAGTTCACACGATGCGCACAGTTGCTGCGTTCTTCATCGACCATGAGGCCGATGATCCACCGCTTTAGAGTGATACAATTTTTTTTATTTCATTACGTCAAGAATATTTTATTGAAAGAAAATTAAATAATACACCATTTTACTGCCATATATCAATCCTTCAATAAAATTTTTTTTATACCTATAAATGTAAATGAGGTTTACATAATCGATAATAATAAGATATATGACAAGTATATTTTAGCTAAATTTATTATTATTGATCAACATATGTAAAGCGTTAACCTGCAAACAGGGTATACAACATTGTTTTTTCTTTAGGTGTGCGAACCAGATGTATGCGCACTGGAATATGCACAATACATTTTGCAACGCATGTATATTATGGTACATATACACGCAGTTTTTATTTTATCCCAAAACACATAAAACACTCTTAATACAGTATATAATAATAGAATAATACATGACAAACGGTTTTTAGCTAATTTAAATTATATACTGTGCATAATTTGTATCTCATATGATTGAATAAAATATTTATATTTATTAGTTACATAATTTAATTAAATATTGCAATTCCCTAAAGAGAGAAACAAATTTAATTATTAACGGTTAGATGCATTAAAACAATAATATCCTTCCGCAGGTTCACCTACGGAAACCTTGTTACGACTTTTACTTCCTCTAAATAAGCAAGTTCGGTCAACTTTTGCAAACAACCGCAACACACAAGCGTCACATGATCACGTCCGGAGACCTCACTAAAATAATTCATCGGTAGTAGCGACGGGCGCGTGTGCACAAAGGGCAGGGACGTAATCAATGCGAGTTAATACTCACACTTACTGGAATTTCCAAGTTCATGTGAACAGTTTCAGTTCACAATCCCAAGCATGAAAGGCTTCAGCGGTTTACCCGGACCTCTCGGCTAGGAAATACACGTTGATACTTCATTGTAGCGCGCGTGCAGCCCAGGACATCTAAGGGCATCACAGACCTGTTATTGCTCAATCTCATTATTGCTAGACGCATTGTCCATTTAAGAAGCTAGTGTCCTTATAATGGGACAAACAAGACACAGGTACGGCTCCACTTATATAAAACACAGTTCAAACACAATAAACATTTTACTGCCACCATGAATGAAGGCTATATAACTTCAACACCATAATCCTGAAGATATCTATTTAATATATTTGAGTCTCGTTCGTTATCGGAATTAACCAGACAAATCACTCCACGAACTAAGAACGCCATGCACCACCACCCATAGATTCGAAAAGAGCTATCAATCTGTCTTACACACTTATGTTCGACCTGTAAGTTTTCCCGTGTTGAGTCAAATTAAGCCGCAGGCTCCACTCCTGGTGGCCCTTCCGTCAATTCCTTTAAGTTTCAGCTTTGCAACCATACTTCCCCCGGAGCCCAAAAGCTTGGTTTCCCGGAAGCGAACTGAGAGAGCCATAAAAGTAGCTACACCCAATTGCTAGCTGGCATCGTTTATGTTAGAACTAGGCGGTATCTGATCGCCTTCAACCTCTAACTTTTCGTTCTTGATTAATGAAAACATCTTTCAAAATGCTTTCGCTTAATTAGTCTTACGACGTCCAAGAATTTCACCCTTCGCGTCGTAATACTAATGCCCCCAAAACTGCTTCTATTAATCATTACCTCTTGATCTGAAAACCAATGAAAGCAGACAGAGGGTCTTATTTCATATCCATGCACAGAATATTCAGCATTTGAAGCCTGCTTTAAGCACTCTAATTTGTTCAAAGTAATGGTACCGGCCCACATAACACTCGATGAAGAGCACTAATGCAGGTTTTTAAATAGGAGGAACATATAAAAAAGTACAAGTACCCTAATTATATATAAGAACTCCACCGGTAATACGCTTACATACATAAAGGTATAGACTAACTACAATTGTAAGTTGCACTACCCGTATGAAGCACAAGTTCTAACTACGAACGTTTTAACCGCAACAACTTTAAATACGCTATTGGAGCTGGAATTACCGCGGCTGCTGGCACCCAGACTTGCCCTCCAATAGGTCCTTGTGTTAGGATTTAAAGTGTACACTCATTCCAATTACAGGGCCTCGGATATGAGTCCTGTATTGTGTTATTTTTCGTCACTACCTCCCCGAGCTGGGAGTGGGTAATTTACGCGCCTGCTGCCTTCCTTAGATGTGGTAGCCGTTTCTCAGGCTCCCTCTCCCGAATCGAACCCTGATTCCCCCGTTACCCGTTGCAACCATGGTAGTCCTAATACTACCATCAAAAGTTGATAGGGCAGACATTTGAAAGATCTGTCGTCGGTACGAGACCATACGATCTGCATGTTATCTAGAGTTCAACCAGTGTTAACGATCTTGCGATCGCTTGTTTTAGCCTAATAAAAGCACACGTTCCAGAAGGTCCGTGTTTTAATTGCATGTATTAGCTCTTAGAATTACCACAGTTATCCAAGTAACTGTTAACGATCTAAGGAACCATAACTGATATAATGAGCCTTTTGCGGTTTCACTATTAATTCGTGTGTACTTAGACATGCATGGCTTAATCTTTGAGACAAGCATATAACTACTGGCAGGATCAACCAGAATAATGTTCATTTCATTATGTAAATATATTTAAAATATAATTACATAAATCTTCAAATATGTAAAAATACATGACAACTCACAAATATTTTTGAATAACAAACGATAATATTCAATAATTGTATATATATATATGTTATACTTGACATGTTACTATACGAATGTGGCCATAATTAGATAGCATTTCACGTTCGCTAGTTATAATTCACAATTGTTTATATAAATATATATACTTATATATAAAAATATATATGCATATAATCGTTCAAAAATATCATTTGTATTTCAACTTACTAAATATATTATATCACACATGCATATATTATAATTTAAATTCAATTAATTGAATAAAAAATTATTTTATTTTGATGACAAATTGATAATTTTTATCTAATTCTGCATTTACGTGTAGACAATATTATATAGTAAAAAAACCTCCGTCCACAATAGTGTCCTAGAGCGATTTTTCAATTATTCACAAAATATTAATTCTTTAGCTACGAAACACCGTCTTCTTTTGAAAAAGACATTTAATACATTATATGCTTATATAATAGTAATAATTATATAAACATATAATAGTATCAATTTTTATATCGGATGAGACTAATAATTAATAATAATAAACATAATTATTACTTAATATGCAAACTGAAATATATGCATCCAATACATATATACGTGATGAGCACACACTGCCACCATGTATAGGTTTTAGTCGCGATCGAACTTTCGAAGTGAACAGACGTGCCTCCGTGTGTGCTCCGTGTGAGAACCATAGAAACCTATAAAAACATTACGACAGAGACGGAATTTAGATTTCCCTGTGTGGGATCATAAATGCAACAAAGTGCGAATAATTTAGTGACAGTGACACTCTTAATATTGTGAAAATCGAGTTTCTCCAATTGCAAAAATAACCACGTGCGTGGAAAATTTCCAAGCTTTTTGAAGCTATCGAGCTTTAAAGCTTGATCACAGCTGTTCGAACTTTACCCAAGTCGTGAGCCGCTGCGTGAAAAAGTTCCAAGCTTATAAGACTCTAAAGCTAAAAGCTCGGTATCAGCTTTTTAGCAAAGTCGCGAACATCACTCAAGACACGAACCATCGAAATAGCAAAAACATCAACGCTATCCAAGTCACGAACCATCGATATAGCAAGGACACAAACGCTGTGTCGGTGTCAGCTGTTTAGCAAAGTCGCAAAACATCACCCAAGACACGAACCATTGAAATAGCAAAACATCAACGCTTGGCGCGAATTTCGAACTCCTTCAAAATTCGAATTCGCGTCAGTTTCTCACCATGAGCTGGCAAGCCCAGCCGCTAGAAAGAAGGGCAACATCAAATATAAAAATAGTGACTCCAGCGACTCCGAGCCTGGAGAAATAAAGCGCAAGAATGCCAAAAAAGCCGATAAGGAGGACAAGGCCAGCACCAGCGAGGCAGCCAGAGCTGCATTAATAAGCAGACTTAAAAAATAACTCATTCGGAATCCTATCTGAGGACGATGATGAAACAGATTCTAGTGATGATTACGAAGAGACACCAGCTGCTCCTAAGACATCCAAAAAGCATGACCAAGAGGAAAAAGCACCCAAGGAGATCAAGCCACCGCCAATCTTCATCCCGGATGTAACCAGCATCAAGGACCTATCCAAAGCCATCTCTGGCGCCTTAGGCAAAGATGTAGAGGTCACATACAAAGCCAGCCAGAATAACTTCATTCGAGTCATGACCCCCAACAAGGATGCCTTTACCAAACTAAAGACTTTCTTGAGCGATAGTAAAAATAGATTCCACACCTTTCAACCCGAGATGAACGCGCCTACCGGGTGGTCATCAAAAGGCCTCCACCACTCGACCGATTTGGAAGACATCAAAGAGGGACTCGGCCGCCACGGGCACAAGGTCAGGGATGTCCACAATCCCAATAAAAGGGGTACAAAGAAGCCTCTAAACCTCTTCTTCGTAAGTCTGGAGCCGGCCAAAAACAATAAGGAGGTATACCAGATCAAACGGATATGCAGCACCATGGTCACGGTTGAACCGCCGATCAAATTCAACGATGTCCCCCAATGCTACCGCTGCCAGGCCTTCGGGCATACCCAAAGATACTGCCACCTCGACCATCGTTGCGTCAAGTGTGGAGACGAGCACTCCACTGCTGAATGCAAAAAGAACGCCAGTGAACCGGCTTTCTGCCTTAACTGCAAGGGCCCACATGCGGCCTCATACAAAGGCTGTCCAGCTTACAAGAGAGCGAAGAGTGTTTTTGCCCCCAGGCAGGCAACCTCACGTTACCAGCCGCCCCACCTCAGCAAGATCGACCCCAACGCAAGCAGAATCGACCCAAATGTTAGCTATGCCAATACAGCAAGAAACGCTGCCCCACAAGATAACATCCTACATCCCAACGCCAACTTAATCCCACCAAGCAATTCCCTTGACGCGGCAATGGCCAGAATGGAGGCCATGTTTGAGCGCATGATGGAAAAGGTCATGAGTCAAATGACCCAAATGCTTGCTACCGTTTGCAAATCATTATGCAAACGGGATTAAACATAACGATCTGGAACGCTAACGGCCTGATTAAAAGCCGGCCAGAAGTGGAACACTTTATCCACACACACAACACAGACATACTCCTCATCTCCGAAACTCACTTCTCCAATAGATCATACATCCGACTTCACGGGTATGACATCATCCACGCTGACCACCCTAGCGGCAGAGCTCATGGCGGAGCGGCAATTATTATTAAAGCGGCATAAAGTACAACGAGCTGAGTACCTTAGAGGAAGACTGGGTACAATGTGCCAAAGTCAATCTGCCCAGCCCACTAGGCGACCTTACAGTCGCCGCGGTCTACCTCCCCCCCAGACACAGAGTATCAGAAAGCATTTTGATCTGCTGCTGAGCAGTCTGGGTAACAGATTTCTAATTGGGGGCGATTTCAACGCAAAGCACCGATGGTGGGGATGCCGAGTCAGCAACCCTAAAGGAAGCGCACTACTTAGGTGCATCCAGCGCAGGAGCATCGTATGCCACACCACAGGAGAGCCCACCTACTGGCCAACAGATCCGACCAAAATTCCCGACACCCTGGACATGGCCCTCTCCAAAGGATTTGATAGTGCCAAAGTCTCGTTGTCTTCTAACGCGGACCTTTTCTCCGACCACAGCGCAGTGGAACTGCGGCTGAACCTCCCTGCACTGAGAAAAGCTGCACATCCCAGGATGATCAAGAGGAGCACGAGACTGCAATCCTACAAAGCCTGGCTAACGGAAAATGTCAACCCAGTGCAAGATCTTACCACCACTGAGCAAGTGAACAACGCCATCAACGAGCTCACGCAACACATGCACAACGCAGCAGCACATGCTTCCCCCAGAACCCCAATCTCTCCCAGACTACCAACGAGGGTCCTACACCTTTGGTCTTCAGAGATCGCCTCGCTAGTAGCTGAGAAGAGACGGTTGCGACGAGTATGGTTCCTATCCAGAAATCCTAGAGATAAAAGGGTATTTTAACAGAGCCGCAAAGCAGCTTAAGGATAAGCTCCTAAAGCTCAGGCAGAGCTCGTTTGAAGAGTTCCTGGCCAATGTTGAGCCTGGAGACCCACAGCACAACCTTTGGCAGGTCACTCGTCATATAAAACGACCTACTAAGAGAGTTGCTCCAGTCCAGCGTGCTAGTGGCGCCTGGTGCCGCACAGAGCAAGAACGAGCTGAAGCTTTTGTGGAGCACCTCAGCGAAGCCTTCAAGCCGATAATAAGATGCACCGACCTGGATATCTCAGCTACGCAACGTGCCCTACAACTATTAGATGAAAACACCAACAACAACCAAGAAGAGCTAGCTATGGTCTCGGTGGATGAGGTCAAACTTGAGATCGAGGGACTCAAGACGAATAAATCGCCGGGCGCTGATGGCATTGAAGCACTGGCTGTTAAGCTTCTTCCCCCTCCCTGCCTACAACTCCTCGCCAACATATACAGCAGGTGCTTTCAGCTAGGACATTTTCCAACCATCTGGAAACGAGCAGAGGTAATTCTTATACCCAAACCTGGCAAACCTGAAGCCAATCTTGGCTCTTATCGTCCGATAAGTTTTGCTGTCGATACTCTCCAAAATACTCGAAAGAGTATTTTTGCGCAGAGTATTGCCAGTGCTGGAAGAAGCTGGGTTGATTCCGGATCACCAGTTTGGCTTCAGGCGTTCTCACTCCACCCCGGAACAATGCCACCGTTTAGTCAAAGTGATACTGGACGCATTCGAGGAGAAGAACTACTGCTGCGCCGTAATGCTTGACGTGAAGCAAGCTTTCGACAGAGTCTGGCACCCAGGGCTACTGCTTAAGCTTAAGAGAAACCTGCCTCAACCCCATTACGCATTTCTGCAATCTTACCTCGACAACAGAAGCTTTTATGTCAGATGCGGAGATGCGCGATCTACCACAAAAGGTATCGAAGCCGGTGTACCACAAGGTAGCGTCCTAGGCCCTCTATTGTACACGTTGTACACAGCGGACATGCCTACATTTTTCAACGAGAACCTATTGGTTGCCACATACGCTGATGACACAGCCTTCCTTGCCACAGCAGGAACCCCACAGGATGCGTCGGAAATAATTCAAAATCAGCTAAACACCATCGAGCCCTGGCTGCGGAGGTGGAACATCTCGGTAAACCCTGAGAAGTCCACGCAAACCACATTTGCACTCCGCAACGGCAATTGCCCGCCTGTCAGTCTCAATGGGGAATATATTCCCGAAAATCCCACGCCCAAATACCTGGGCATGACGCTTGACAGGCGGTTAACATGGCGCACACACATCCTAAGGAAGAGAAAGCAGGCTGAAGAGAGGCTGAAGCAATTCCAATGGCTCATTGGAAGACGCTCGAAGCTTAAAAGCAAACTTAAACTGCTTGTCTACAAAACCATCATTAAGCCAATCTGGACTTATGGCATCCAGCTGTGGGGCACTGCCTGCAAATCAAACTGCAGGAACATCCAAAGGCTGCAGAACAAGGCTCTGAGAATGGTCTCGAACGCTCATCCTTACCATGACAACAGCACCATCCACGAGGTACTCAGGGTTCCCTGGGTAGAAGATGAAATTCGAAAAGTGAGCACGAATTACATCAATAGGCTCCATAACCACCCAAACACATTGGCCATCAACATCTTGGACAACAGCCAAACCGTCAGAAGACTTAAAAGAAAACACCCCTCGACCTGCCCATGGAGGATGATGATTAGCCCTCCAGAACCCTACCAACCATCTCTTGTGAGAATTTAATCGACAAGGCTGCCTCAAAAAATTTAATTATTGTCCGTACCGACAGATTTTAAATAAATAATTATTGACGAAAAAAAAAAAAAAAAAAAAAAAATGTATAGGTTTTGTGACACGTTTTCTACAATGCTCTTATTTTTATTTAGTATTACCATCTAACGTATCTTTTTGTTGCACTAATTTAATAATACAACAGTAAAACTTCATTATTTTTAACTTTTTTAATCATATTGCCTTCTATATGATTATTTTCATATATTATTTATATATGACTTATGCCGGCAAGACTCACTCCATATACATAGTCATATATATTTCACTTGTGAAAATTTTCTCATATGACATGCCTGCTCGACATCACCACCCCTATATAGGTTTTGTGACACGTTTTCTACAACCAGCTCATTTTACTAAGGTATACCACCTAATGTATCTTTATGTTGCACTAATTTAATAATGCAACAGTAAAACTTCATTATTTTTAACTTTTTTAATCATATTGCCTTCTATATGATTATTTTCATATATTATTTATATATGACTTATGCCGGCAAGACTCACTCCATATACATAGTCATATATATTTCACTTGTGAAATTTTTCTCATATGACATGCCTGCTCGACATCACCACCCCTATATAGGTTTTGTGACACGTTTTCTACAACCAGCTCATTTTACTAAGGTATACCACCTAATGTATCTTTATGTTGCACTAATTTAATAATGCAACAGTAAAACTTCATTATTTTTAACTTTTTTAATCATATTGCCTTCTATATGATTATTTTCATATATTATTTATATATGACTTATGCCGGCATGACACTCCCATATAAATGAGTCATATATATTTCACTTGTGAAATTTTTCATATATGACATGCCTGCCCGACCTCACCACCCCTATATATAGGTTTTGTGACACGTTTTCTACAATGCTCTTATTTTATTTAGTATTACCATCTAACGTATCTTTTTGTTGCACTAATTTAATAATACAACAGTAAAACTTCATTATTTTTAACTTTTTTAATCATATTGCCTTCTATATGATTATTTTCATATATTATTTATATATGACTTATGCCGGCAAGACTCACTCCATATACATAGTCATATATATTTCACTTGTGAAATTTTTCTCATATGACATGCCTGCTCGACATCACCACCCCTATATAGGTTTTGTGACACGTTTTCTACAACCAGCTCATTTTACTAAGGTATACCACCTAATGTATCTTTATGTTGCACTAATTTAATAATGCAACAGTAAAACTTCATTATTTTTAACTTTTTTAATCATATTGCCTTCTATATGATTATTTTCATATATTATTATATATATGACTTATGCCGGCATTACACTCCATATACATAGTCATATATATTTCACTTGTGAAATTTTTCTCATATGACATGCCTGCCCGACCTCACCACCCCTATATAGGTTTTGTGACACGTTTTCTACAACCCGCTCATTTTACTAAGGTCTACCACCTAATGTATCTTTATGTGGCACTATTTTAATAATACAACAGCAAAACTTCATTATTTTTAACTATCAATAATTTGTATTAAATTACTAGTACAATCGTAATTATTGTTTAACATTGTTTAAAATTTTGTCAAAGTTGAACTCATATCTCGGTAGAACCTTATATCATATGGCTGCAGTTCAATAAAAAATTCACCAAGTCCAAAAAATTTTTTTCTCAAGTTAAATTCAAAATCTTATCTCATTTTATTAAAAAACTGTATAAAATGATATATAAAAAGTTTTTTCTACAATTTTCATATGTTGAAATTTTTTGTCAAAGTTGAACTCATATCTCGGTATTTCATACAACCAGCTCGTTTTCAATTTTAACTAAGGTACCACTAGAACCTCATATCATATGGCTGCAGTTCAATAAAAAATTCACCAAGTCCAAAAAAAGGTTTTTTTCTCAAGTTAAATTAAAAATCTTATCTCATTATATTAATAAACAGTATAAAATGCTATTTAAAAAGTTTTTTCTTCAATTTTCATATGTTGAAATTTTTTGTCAAAGTTGAACTCATATTTCGGTAGAACCTCATATCATATGGCTGAAGTTCAATAAAAAATTCAAGTCCAAAAAATTTACCAAGTCCAAAAAATTTTTTTTCTCAAGTTAAATTCAAAATCTTAATTCATTTTATTAAAAAACTATATAAAATGATATATAAAAAGTTTTTTCTTCAATTTTCATATGTTGAAATTTTTTGTCAAAGTTGAACTCATATCTCGGTAGAACCTCATATCATATGGCTGCAGTTCAATAAAAAATTCACCAAGTCCAAAAAATTTTTTTCTCAAGTTAAATTCAAAATCGTATCTCATTATATTAATAAACTGTATAAAATGATATTTAAAAAAGTTTTTTCTTCAATTTTCATATGTTGAAATTTTTTTCAATGTTGAACTCATATCTCGGTAGAACCTCATATCATATGGCTGAAGTTCAATAAAAAATTCACCAAGTCCAAAAAATCTTTTTCTCAAGTTAAATTCAAAATCTTATCTCATTATATTAATAAACTGTATAAAATGATATTAAAAAGTTTTTTCTTCAATTTTCATATGTTGAAATTTTTGTCAAAGTTGAACTCATATCTCGGTAGAACCTCATATCATATGGCTGCAGTTCAATAAAAAATTCACCAAGTCCAAAAAATTTTTTTTTCTCAAGTTAAATTCAAAATCTATCTCATTATATTAATAAACTGTATAAAATGATATTTAAAAAGTTTTTTCTTCAATTTTCATATGTTGAAATTTTTTGTCAATGTTGAACTCATATCTCGGTAGAACCTCATATCATATGGCTGAAGTTCAATAAAAAATTCACCAAGTCCAAAAAATCTTTTTCTCAAGTTAAATTCAAAATCTTATCTCATTATATTAATAAACTGTTTAAAATGATAATTAAAAAGTTTTTTCTTCAATTTTCATATGTTGAAATTTTTTGTCAAAGTTGAACTCATCTCTCGGTAGAACCTCATATCATATGGCTGCAGTTCAATAAAAAATTCACCAAGTCAAAAAAATCTTTTTCTCAAGTTAAATTCAAAATCTTATCTCATTATATTAATAAACTGTATAAAATGATATTTAAAAAGTTTTTTCTTCAATTTTCATATGTTGAAATTTTTTGTCATAGTTGAACTCATCTCTCGGTAGAACCTCATATCATATGGCTGCAATTCAATAAAAAATTCACCAAGTCCAAAAAATTTTTTTCTCAAGTTAAATTCAAAATTGTATCTCATTTTATTAATAAACTGTATAAAATGATATTTAAAAGTTTTTTCTTCAATTTTCATATGTTGAAATTTTTTGTCAAAGTTGAAACTCATCTCTCGGTAGAACCTCATATCATATGGCTGCAGTTCAATAAAAAATTCACCAAGTCCAAAAAATCTTTTTCTCAAGTTAAATTCAAAATCTTATCTCATTATATTAATAAACAGTATAAAATGCTATTTAAAAAGTTTTTTCTTCAATTTTCATATGTTGAAATTTTTTGTCAAAGTTGAACTCATATCTCATGTCTTAATTTGTGCCACTAATATGATGGCGTTCTTTTGCTACCAAACACATAATTGTGTATGAAATAAATGCATACTTAAAATACGCAAGTATTCTGTTCATATAGATACATACATAAATGTATATATATTTTTTTTATATCATGCATATTTTTTAATTTTCGCCACTAATATGATGGCGTCCTTCTGGCTACCAAATTCATGTAATTGCGTACCAAATAAATGTATATTTAAAATACACAAGTATTTTGTACACATAGATATACCATGCATATTTTTAATTTTCGCCACTAATATGATGGCGTCCTTCTGGCTACCAAATAAATATATATAACTAACGCTTACTAAATAAATGCATATTTAAAATATACAAGTATTTTGTACACATAGATATACTATGCATATTCTTAATTTTCGCCACTAATATAATGGCGTTCCTTTTGCTACCAAATAAATATATATAACCAACGCATAATAAATAAATGCATATATAAAATACGCAAGTATTTTGTACACATAGATATACTATGCATATTCTTGATTTTCGCCACTAATATAATGGCGTTCCTTTTGCTACCAAATAAATATATATATAACCAACGCATAATAAATAAATGCATATATAAAATATGCAAGTATTTTGTATACATAGATATACTATGCATATTCTTAATTTTCGCCACTAATATAATGGCGTTCCTTTTGCTACCAAATAAATATATACAACTAACGCATACTAAATAAATGCATATTTAAAATACGCAAGTATTTTGTACACATATTATACCTTTGCATATTCTTAATTTTCGCCACTAATATGATGACGTTCCTTTTGCTACCAAATAAATATATATAACCAACGCATTATAAATAAATGCATATATAAAATACGCAAGTATTTTGTACACATAGATATACTATGCATATTCTTAATTTTCGCCACTAATATAATGGCGTTCCTTTTGCTACCAAATAAATATATATAACCAACGCATAATAAATAAATGCATATATAAAATATGCAAGTATTTTGTATACTTAGATATACTTACTATGCATATTATTAATTTTCGCCACTAATATAATGGCGTTCCTTTTGCTACCAAATAAATATAAATAACTAACGCATACTAAATAAATGCATATTTAAAATACGCAAGTATTTTGTACACATAGTTATACCTTTGCATATTCTTAATTTTCGCCACTAATATGATGACGTTCCTTTTGCTACCAAATAAATATATATAACCAACGCATTATAAATAAATGCATATATAAAATACGCAAGTATTTTGTACACATAGATATACTATGCATATTCTTAATTTTCGCCACTAATATAATGGCGTTCCTTTTGCTACCAAATAAATATATATAACCAACGCATAATAAATAAATGCATATATAAAATATGCAAGTATTTTGTATACATAGATATACTTACTATGCATATTATTAATTTTCGCCACTAATATAATGGCGTTCCTTTTGCTACCAAATAAATATATATAACTAACGCATACTAAATAAATGCATATTTAAAATACACAAGTATATTTTGTACACATAGATATATTATTTATTTATATATATATAATATATTTATATATTATATAAATTTTCTTCTTATATGCGTAATTGTATAACACATAATTAATAATTATGCATACAATTTTGCATATTTATATATATATATATATATATATATATTTTTTTTATATATGCCTTAAACATATATATTTTATCGAATCGTCAAGCAAAGGATAAGCTTCAGTGGATCGCAGTATGGCAGCTGCTCAACCACTTACAACACCTTGCCTGTTATAAAAGTCGTTTACAATTGATTCAAGGCTTTGTCATTGTATTAAATAATGTTTTAATATATAACTAGCGCGGCACCAGGTGATCGAAGATCCTCCCAATTTACTATGTTATATGTAACATTGGCATCACATCCATCGTCGTCTATTAAATGAATAATAAACTTTTAATGGTTTAGAAGCCATACAATGCAAATTGCCCCTTATTTATCATTGCAGTCCAGCACGGATACGACCTTAGAGGCGTTCAGGCATAATCCAACGGACGTAGCGTCATACCACTGTTCGCTCGAACAAGTATTGTGCCATTGGTCCGTACCTGCGGTTCCTCTCGTACTACGCAGGAATGCTGTCGCAACAACGTTTTGTCATTAGTAGGGTAAAACTAACCTGTCTCACGACGGTCTAAACCCAGCTCACGTTCCCTTGCATGGGTGAACAATCCAACGCTTGGTGAATTTTGCTTCACAATGATAGGAAGAGCCGACATCGAAGGATCAAAAAGCGACGTCGCTATGAACGCTTGGCCGCCACAAGCCAGTTATCCCTATGGTAACTTTTCTGACACCTCTTGTTAAAAACTCTTTAAACCAAAAGGATCGATAGGCCGAGCTTTTGCTGTCCCTGTGTGTACTGAACACCGAGATCAAGTCAGCATTTGCCCTTTTGCTCTATGTGTGGTTTCTGTCCGCACTGAGCTGGCCTTGGGACACCTCCGTTATTATTTGAGAGATGTACCGCCCCAGTCAAACTCCCTACCTGGCAATGTCCTTGAATTGGATCATACCTGAGTAATTGGAGTTATACCAAATTTTTAATTTAAGAACACATAAATGCACTCTCTCATTAATGAATTTGTTTGCGATTATATAACAAACTCGTGATACTTTGATCAAGAAGCTTGCATCAAAACCCAATACCATAAGATATAATAAATATATCCGTATAATGGCTAGGAAATGATACACGTTCCATTTAATCAAGTAAGTAAGGAAACAATAAGAGTAGTGGTATTTCATTGTCGATACTAAACCGAAATTTAATATCTCCCACTTATTCTACACCTCTTATGTCTCCTTACACTGCCAGATTAGAGTCAAGCTCAAAAGGGTCTTCTTTCCCCGCTAATTATTCCAAGCCCGTTCCCTTGGCTGTGGTTTCGCTAGATAGTAGATAGGGACATATAAATTCCGGTGTTTTACGTGTGCACCTGTCACAAGTGACTTATCACACGGTGCCCGAGCACAGGGATCAATTTAAGCATGATCAGCGCCCCCTTGGAATTCACCGCAGGTACACATTTGAAGAGCCAGTTGTTTGGACTGGACACTTCCTCCTGTGTGGGAGCGAGGCCCACCTAAAACCTCTGCCGATCTGTGGTTCACGGCAACCGGTTGTATTACGCAACTCCACGTCGAGCACTCCGCTCTCTCCGCATTTGGATATAAACCACAGCCACCACGATGCTCCCGAAGGGCCACAACCCGTGCCAGGACGGACAAAAGTCCGCGGGCACCTGGCTCCCGTGGTACCAGAAGACCTCCGGTCAGGTTTCGTACCACAAGGGTACTACCAATTTAACTCCAAACAGTTAGCGTTGGTGACGCACCTCGAGAATCGCTTCGTACGATAAGTGGAGGTCCACTGTGGTGAAATTCTAAGACCCGTCATCCACACGGGTGAGGCCAGTTTTAGCTTTTCAGCTCGGGACTGACAGCCCAAAAAGAAATTATCCGTTTAGTCGCCTCATACGACAAGCAGGGATAAGCTGTGGAGGAATTCTAAGACCCACCAACCACACGGGTGATGCAGTTTTAGCCATTCAGCTCGGGACTGACAGCCCAAAAAGAAATTATCCGTTTAGTCGCCTCATACGACAAGCAGGGATAAGCTGTGGAGGAATTCTAAGACCCGCCAACCACACGGGTGATGCAGTTTTAGCCATTCAGCTCGGGACTGCCGGCCCATTCGTCGCCTCCTGGTACAACAATTGCCGACGCCTTGTGAACACGGCATCGGCAAATGTTTGCAATAGCTGCATCCTCTCCTGTGTCGCCACCGCTCCAGAAACCCTCCAGACGCCATGCAGGTATTCGATCCCAAGTCCATCGAGGTGACGCAAATCTGCATATATGGGGCATACACACAGAACGTGCAGCGCATCTTCGCTATCCGCACCGCATAGACATGCAGGCGTTCCGCTTAGACGTCTCTCATGTAGAAATGCATTCAGCGATCCATGGCCTGTCAGCAGGAATCCAGCACGTAGGCTGAAACCGAAGTCTCGCCTGCTGAAGACGAACCCAGCATCCGGGATAAAAAGATGAGTCACCCGGCCGGGTTCATCACCATTATCCCATCTGCTTTGCCACTCCTGCAGCACACGGTCGTCCAGCATCGCCATCTTCTGCTTGTGATCAAGACCCGACAGATCTTGACCAAACAGCCAGTCGCTCTCCTCCAGCGGGTGATCGCGCTTGAGTTTGAAACTGATTGCCAATTTCTTGGCAGCCAGATCAAACGGGGGAACACCAGCAAGAACTTGCAGTGCCACAGTGGACACTGTACGGCACACCGGTAGGAATCCAAGAAGGATGCGCCTTTGGCAGGACAGTAGGTGCATCCTGGCCCTTACTCGTCTCATCGCCGTGGCATACCACACTGAGGCACCAAATAGCGCACAAGGCACCATGAGTCCAGTGTAAATGGTCCGCTTGGCACGGGGACTGATCCCCCAGTCGACCCGTAGTACGCGTGCCAAAACACCAACGACTCCGCTCAGCCGATCACGTAAAGACGCGATATGCGGGTTGAAATTCAACCGCTCGCCGACCGTGATGCCCAGATACCGGTATTTTGTCAACGTAGGGCAGGCTTGCTCCAGCAAACCGTACCCCCGGATGCCTATTAGCCGATAATTGGCCTTTCAGCAACATGACAGCCGTCTTACTGGTGGAGACGGACACGCCTACCTCTGTTCCCCAAGCTCCTACGATGGACATGTACTCCGCTCCTTTCGACTCCAGATCGTTTCGGGAGTTTCCCTCAACGAGAAGTAGCAAGTCGTCTGCATACGCGCTCAGTTTGCACAAAGGCTCCAAGCGCCGAAGAAGCACATCCATCATGAGGTTCCAAATGAATGGACCACTGATGGAGCCCTGTGGGCAACCTCTGGTCACCAGCACAGATGCTTCCTCGTATCTGCTGACGATGCACGCACTCCTGCCAGAGAAGAAGCTTCGCCACAAGCTGGCTTCTCGGCAGCCTGAGTCGATCAGCCGGCGTAGCACAGCATCCCACTCCACGTGGTCAAATGCTCCTTTGAAATCCACGAAGATTCCGAGTACATATCTTGCCGGGCTGGCGTCGACAGTACTCTTCACGTGTCTCCAGGCATCCTCCACACAGCGTCCAGGTTGAAATCCAAATTGCCATCTGCAGCCCTCTGGGAGCATGTCCTTCATTCGGCTGACCATGATACCCTCGAGCACCTTACCAAAGACTGGTAGCAGACATATACCACGATAAGAGCCAGGATCGCTCCTGTCCTTATCGGGCCCCTTGAGAAGTGGCACAACGCGCGGGCGTTTCCACTCAGAAGGGAAATGTCCTTCGGCTAAACAGCGGGAATACAACGCTGTAAGATGCTGCGGAATAGCACGCCAAACCTCTTTACAGATCACTCCAGTGATGCCGTCCATGCCAGGCGAGCGTCTGCTCCGTAGCCTGGCGACACAAGCACTCACTTCGTACTCGTCGAGTGTGGGCGGAAGCACATCTGGGATGGCAATCGGTGCATTCGACTCCGCAACGGGGAAAAAGTTACGGAGGAGCACTTTCGCACAGTCGTGCCATGTTACGACTGGCTCGCCATTTACCCGAAGGCAGCCCAGCTCGGAATTCCGTTTGTGACGTCGGCAAATCCTGTAGACATGCCCCCAGGGGTCATCCCGATTATCTCCAACGAAGCGACGCCAGTTGTCCTCCTTTGCCGACAGAATAAGCTTCTTGTACTGACCCACGGAGATCCGCAGGTCGGTAGCAAGTCGCCCTGCTTCATCGCTGCCACGACGACGAGCATTCTGTAGCCGCCGCCTCAGTCTCCTGACCTCTCGGCGCTTCGTACTGAGGTTGGCATTCCACCAGACCACTTTCCGAACGGCTCTCGGCTGCCTGCGTCCAAATACATGGTCGCATACACTGTGCACCAGTGCACGCGTTGCAGACACCTGGTCATCAATGGACATCTCCGTGTAGTCCTGCGGGAATTCCTCAAGCTTGCATACAAGCTCACCACGGAACGACTGCCAACGTGCATTGGAGAAGTTCCAGGACGGAACAGGAGCATCGCTCTCAACTGTGTCTCTGGGGTCTCGCGTCACCTCAACACAAATCGTGTTGTGGTCACTGAGGTCCCACTCGTCCACTCTCCAGTCATATGCGGCCCACATAAGCGCTGCTTCGTTGGCAATCGTGACGTCGATATCACTCTGTCCGCGGTGATTATCGAACGTATACAAACTACTGACCTCATTTAGCACGCCGGCTCGGGATTCTAGAATCCATTCGGTCAGCAGCTCACCCCTTCGGCGGTTCAAGTCGCCACGAGCACGCTCGAGCGATTTGCTGAACCACAAGGGGGACACTGCATTCGCATCCAAGCCACAGATAACCGGATTGCTACCAGCCAGTAGTAGCACGGCATCTAGATACGCAAGGTACGGTTCCAAATCAGTGTTGTATTGGCAGTACACGGAGCTCAGGAAGATTGAGCCAAATCTTCCAGTGACACTCACGCATACGCCAAAGTCCGTGATGAGCGACTCAATAGGCATACAGATGGCATCCGGGTCGTCCAAAAAGATGGCAGCCTTCAAACGCCGATCAGCAAACACACCCGCATCCCGGCTGGAATGCCCGTAATGCCGTGTCTTTTGTCGACGTATGGTTCCTGCACCAAAGCGAACATGTGGCGGGAGTCTCGCACCCGAGTTGCAAACTCAACGGTAGCGGCTCGACCTCGACCACAATTAGCTTGGATGAAGCTAAACATTTTAATGTCTAGCTTGCACCCTTTCTAAGACCGCACCATATATTGGGCACGTCTCCGACAGCATGTAATGCCCGGAGGGAAGCCCCTTGAAACGGCAGTTTCGGCAGTCCACCGGGCTAGCACATTTCAACGCTACATGGCCGGTCTGCCCGCATTGGCGGCATACTTCGTTTTTCAATCGGCATTGTGAAACCTTGTGGTCGAATCCCACACAGCGATGACACGCGTATGTTCGGACGAGCGACCTACAGCGGAAGGAAAACCACTTGATGTAGACCCGTCCGGTCTTATCAAGCACCGCTTGCGCCTTTTCGTCACATTCTAGTGTCAGATTGATTCTGACACCGTCAGTGACCGACCACGGCTTCGACGCCATATGCACCATCTTCTTGAAGGCCGACGGCGAGAACTCCTCCTTGAAGTGGTTCTCATAGAGCTCGTCCATGAAGACTTCCGGTAGAATCGCTGTGTCCACGTCGAACACGGTGACTTTCGACCTCACTCCACGGTTGCGCTCAACCTCCAGACCGACCTCGTTGAACTTCGCGTTGGCCACCACTTTTTTGATTTCACTTCTTGACGGCGTACGAATGACGGCGCCACCGCGCTTCAATTCACGGATTTCGTGAACCCTAACGCCCAGAGCTGGAGCAACTTGGCTCATTACCTTATCGGCAATCTCCTTGCCCGACACTGTCGGGTCCTTGCTCGTCACCACAGCCGACCACGTTTCCACGGGCTTCTTGGCTGCAGGAGCATTTCGAGGTGCGGCAATCGGGGCAACGCCGGAGACAGCTCTGGTGCCAGCACCACTCGTACTTGGGGCCGTAAAGGGCGCAGCAGCTGGTTGGCACAACGCAACCTTCGTCTCCAAAACGGCGTTTCGCACAACTAGCGCGGTCACCAGCTCGCCAAGCCGGGCAGTTGCCTCCAAAACGGCGATGGCCGCTTCCGGCGCCATTCCAGCGCGCAGCACAGCGGACCTCACCGTCTGGTCTACACCCGCCAGCTGAGCCAATACGGCATCAGACCCTTCCTTCACCACACTGGCAGCAACAAAATTACCAGCAGGAGCTGGACAGGCAGGCCCGCTCATTCGGGCGATAGCCTCCACCGTAGCGGGTGCAGGGGCGGCAGTAGCAGCAGCAACTCCATCGGC
Source organism: Drosophila albomicans (assembly GCF_009650485.2). Lineage (NCBI taxonomy): Eukaryota > Metazoa > Arthropoda > Insecta > Diptera > Drosophilidae > Drosophila > Drosophila albomicans. The sequence continues at coordinate 24,167 of NW_026263618.1, forward strand.
GACTCCAGCGGCGGTTCCAGCAGCGGTTCCAGCGGCGGCTCCAGCGGCGGATCCAGTGGCGACATCGTTGACGGCTGCTCCATCGGCGTTGGCTCCAATGAAGGAGACAGCCAGCCGCTTGGCAGAGGAGGCATCGTCGCTCGCAACCAAGATGGGCGACGATACAGCCCTATTCCGCGCCCGTCTGCTCCTTTTCTCTTTCACTTTTGGGCGATCCTCTGAAATGGACATTTCAGACTCGCTACACACACTCGACATTCCGCGCATTTTTTATTGTTCATCACAACAACCGCAGAAGAAATACTGCAAGCAGTAAAACCCAAGCAGTGCAACCAGTACACTTGTGGCAAGCAGTGTACTCAGTGTAAGGTCCAAATTAACAAGCTTTTGTCCGTGACAAAAACTGTGTGCTTTTCTCAACTTTCTTATTTTCTTCTTCTTCTTTTATTGCTATTCACTGAAAGAACTAGGAGAGAACTAGAACTAGAACTAGAACTAGAACTAGAACTAGAACTAGAACTAGAACTTTTTTTTCACGCACGTGGTATTAATTTTCCACAAAAGAAATTAAATTTCTCGGAAAATCTAAGTGTCACTGTCACTATTTTCTATCCAAATTATTGCGTTTAGGTTCCCGCACGGGACACACTAAATTCCGTCTTTGTCGGCACTGTTTTTATCGTGTTACGCGATTTTCGTACGGAGCGCACGGGACGCACGTCTGCTCACTTCGGAAGTTCGTTCGCAACGAGTAGATAGGGACAGTAGGAATCTCGTTAATCCATTCATGCGCGTCACTAATTAGATGACGAGGCATTTGGCTATTTTTATTTTGTAGGAAATGAATTTGCCCACACAACAATGCCATATATGAATGGCACGTCATATGACTGTTTTCCCTTTACTTTGTACACAATAGATGTTGGCCAGTGTAGTTGACTTTCAATGAGGAAAGTAAACCTCGGTGCTAACCCACTCCTTGGCGATATCCAGTATGGAACATGAACGTCTTAAAGCCGCAGACTCCGCCATCTACCACCCTGGTACTGATAATATTGCTATCACCAGCGTTAAGGACTCCCAGTGCTCTCAGTCGTTTTACCGACCGATAGCTCCAGATGCCCCTCCAGTTTAGCGTAGCAGAAACGATTTTAATGTCCTCATGTGCCCGATAATCCCGAACCAGAGCCGTTCGTACGTCCTGTCTGTCGTAGATCTCAACCTTACTCTGATGAGCTTGGTCAAGATCAAGTCCGTCAGTCACAACCTGAGCGTCGATCACTATAGTGTGATCTGGTCGGAAACCCACCAGGTCCGGCTTATATATCCTGTTCTCTCCCTGCAGACTTGGTTCAGCAATGACAGAGTAGCCTCTCGTCTCAAGTCCCCGCTTGAGATAATTAGCTACACTGTTGTGTCTAGCCACCCGCCTCCCATGCGTACGATGACCACTTCTGCAGAATGTGGTTTAGTGATTCGGGAGCATCACATCCTGCACGACACTGCCTCTCCAATTCGTGCCTTCCCCTCGTGGTACGAGACCGCGTGGGTAGGGCATTTATCCGCAGTTTGATCCCCATTCAAATAAGCTTTTCCAGTTAACAAACGCGTGGGTGCGACAACCCACCCGTGTTGCGGAGCATAACGCCCTGCTTCACGGAGACCGCTACCATCAACAGAGGAGTGCAACCTATCGCCCAGTACGAATCGATCAAAAGGCGTGTATCCAGAGCCGCGTCTCCCGATGCCTTGCACCTATCTCGGGCCCTCCGAATTTCCGCACTAAGGAACGAACTGGCCGTCTCGGATTGCTCGAGGTGGGGCCATTTTATGTTCGTTAGCCTCTGTATGCGCGCATTGGAGCTGTCCTTCGAACTGAGGACACCGAGACCCCACTTGTTGTGGGGGCATGGAAGAATGCTTACTGACACACCTTAAGAGAGTCATAGTTACTCCCGCCGTTGACCCGCGCTTACTTGAATTTCTTCACTTTGACATTCAGAGCACTGGGCAGAAATCACATTGTGTCAACACCCGCTAGGGCCATCACAATGCTTTGTTTTAATTAGACAGTCGGATTCCCCAAGTCCGTGCCAGTTCTGAATTGATTGTTTTAATTGATAATCGTTATAATTTAAAAGAACTAGCTGGTTGCCCAACTAGTATTCTTAAAAATTTTAGCAAGAAAGTTCCACAATTGGCTACGTACTAAACTATCGGGGGAACAAGAAACTACCATAAATGATAGAACTCTATTTACCAGAACGAGCACATAAACCATGTTATTGTTTCCCAATCAAGCCCGACTATCTCAATCTTCAGAGCCATCCTTATCCCGAAGTTACGGATCTAATTTGCGACTTCCCTTACCTACATTATTCTATCGACTAGAGACTCTTCACCTTGGAGACCAGCTGCGGATATTGGTACGGCCTGTTTGAGAAGTTTGCGTGTCCCCACCATAAATTTTCAAGGTCCGAGGAGAAAATATCGACACAACAGTATATATGTCATGCTCTTCTAGCCCATCTACCATATCTCTCTGCGAAAGACTTCCATGGTAGTACGGCTATAAAACAGAAAAGAAAACTCTTCCGATATCTCTCGACGGCTTCTTTATGGTCGTTCCTGTTGCCAGGATGAGCACGAGGCCCATATTTAATAACAAACGGATACTCAACAGGTTACGGAATTGGAACCGTATTCCCTTTCGTTCAAAATTATTCAAGTTTTTTAATTATGACAAAATATATAAATTTTAGTTACTTTTTTTTACTTGAAAAATTTTCGGCTTTCGCCTTGAACTTAGGACGACTAACTCGTGATCAACCACTGTTCACACGAAACCCTTCTCCACTTCAGTCCTCCAAGGTCTCATTCGATTATTTGCTACTACCACCAAGATCTGTACCAATGACGGCTCCATGCAGGCTTACGCCAAACACTTCTAAGCACACCATTGTAACCTTCCTACTCACTAAAGTTTCAAAATTTATATTACAAGTAATATAAATCATCTACTTTAGCGGTAATGTATAGGTATACAACTTAAGCGCCATCCATTTTAAGGGCTAGTTGCTTCGGCAGGTGAGTTGTTACACACTCCTTAGCGGATTTCGACTTCCATGATCACCGTCCTGCTGTTTTAAGCAACCAACGCCTTTCATGGTTTCTGAATGAGTTGTTAATTTGGGCACCGTAACATTACGTTTGGTTTCATCCCACAGCGCCAGTTCTGCTTACCAAAAGTGGCCCACTGGGCACATTATATCATAACCTTAAAACTTCATATCAAGAAAGTTAAGGTTCTTACCCATTTAAAGTTTGAGAATAGGTTAAGATCGTTTCGACCCTAAGGCCTCTAATCATTCGCTTTACCAGATAAGATTATTTTATACAACAGTTAAATGCACCAGCTATCCTGAGGGAAACTTCGGAAGGAACCAGCTACTAGATGGTTCGATTGGTCTTTCGCCCCTATACTCAATTCTGACAATCGATTTGCACGTCAGAACTGTTTCGGTCTTCCATCAGGGTTTCCCCTGACTTCAACCTGATCAAGTATAGTTCACCATCTTTCGGGTCACAGCATATATGCTCAAGGTACGTTCCAGTTAGAGGCATAAATAATATAAATATTATTATACATAACTATATAGAACGCCCCGGGATTGCGTTAATCAACTATAAATAGTTAAAAAACTAATCCCAATAATAGTCAAGTTAATTACGCTATTAGGTTTATATCCCAATAACTTGCACATATGTTAGACTCCTTGGTCCGTGTTTCAAGACGGGTCCCGAAGGTATCCTGAATCTTTCGCATTGTTAATCATACAAGTGCTTATAATAAACATAAAAATCAATGATAATCATGCCATTATATAATTTCCGAAAAATTAACGCACTGTACTCATATAATCTATCAGCACTTTATCAAATTTTTGAAATTTATTTTATGTTAAAATGCAAGCACTCTAATTTAAATAAACTCTTATCAAATTGTTTGATAAATTCCATACATGCTAATAGATTACAATGTCCTTATATGGAAAAAATGCACACTATCGTTATAATATTGATTAAATATTACAATTCTAATGATGAATTTTCCATAACGGATATTCAGGTTCATCGGGCTTAACCTCTAAGCAGTTTCACGTACTATTTAACTCTCTATTCAGAGTTCTTTTCAACTTTCCCTCACGGTACTTGTTTTACTATCGGTCTCATGGTTATATTTAGTTTTAGATGGAGTTTACCACCCACTTAGTGCTGCACTATCAAGCAACACGACTCTTTGGAAACATCATCTAATAATCATTAACGTTATACGGGCCTGGCACCCTCTATGGGTAAATGGCTCATTTAAGAAGGACTTAAATCGTTAAATTTCTCATACTAGAATATTGACGTTCCATACACTGCATCTCACATTTGCCATATAGACAAAGTGACTTAGTGCTGAACTGATTTCTTTTCGCTCGCCGTACTAAGAAATCCTTGTTAGTTTCTTTTCCTCCCTAATTAATATGCTTAAATTCAGGGGTAGTCCCATATGAGTTGAGGTTGTTTAATTACACTTATAGACAATTCTCTGCCTATTTTGAAATATTACTATTTTTTCTTGGAAGGTCATAATATTCACACAAATTATCTTTCAACCATATCTCGTTAATAAGAGGCAATTTCTAGTTTATAAATAATAATATATTTTATGCTAGACATCCTCAATATTATTTGAAATGAATAAAAGAACATATAATTCTTCAAATTTCTCATGCAACAGGAGTTTTTAGTATTTTTCATTTATTAATC